>NC_088604.1:119290133-119590133 GCF_036013475.1 Columba livia
CACGCACAAAATTCAGAACTACTCTGGACACAAGATAATGCAAAGTAGCCTTGCCAGAAATGAGCTGCAAAATACCTTCATTTTCTCATACAGTGAAACCCTGATAAAATCACAACTGTTAAGGTCATACAGTATATCAGGTGGAATCACAGTCTTTAGAACTCCATTATTAATGCACACAACCTCGCAATCAAAGAGGATAAGAGCACAGTTCCCAGATGCCAATGATTTGATCCTATCTTATTTGGCTGTTTACATTTAAATAATGTGGCCGTATAAATTTAAATAATAAGAACCACCAACAGATGGAATGTAGTGAAAAAAAATGTGCCTTCTATGAGACCCTGAACATATACTACACGATGCTTTACAATTTATTTGAGCAGAGCTCATATTAAAAAAAAAGGAGGAAAAAAAAAGACTCATTTCTTCTGCCATTATGGAAATAAAAGGACTAGTGCTTTAGTTCGTTGCTAGCACTGCCAAAGAAACATGCAGTTCTCTAACCTCCAGTACAATGTACCCATAAGGTACCAAGCATCAAAGCATATTAAAAGATATTAACTGCATATTTGCTTATGAACAAGATAAAAAGCTGTAGGGCCTCCAGGTTCTCAAGCTGTGAGTGGAACAGCTTTGCAATTTGCCTGCAAAACTGCATTTTGATCTTAATGAATATAAAATGGCTGCCATTAAAAGTAAAACAGATTATTTCAGGTCTTTTAGGGCCCATAGCTCTTTGACGGTCTTGGAGGGGCACTATGATCTTTCATTAAAATCTCACAGCAGGACTCCCTCACCAGCAAATCAAGCCTTGCAGTCGAGGAGATTGGCTACATTTAAAAGTAATTTTCAGAAATCTACACAGATTTTCAATTTGGTAATGAAAGCCATAAGAGAATGCAGGCAGCATTTTGTTGAATATTGTTACTAATCCAGTGCTCACATTCGTTAGAAATTAAACTGCCCCGTAACTATCAGGCTGATGGCAGCCTGCCATTTCGCCTCCGTTGTAATCTCCGTTTGTTAATGAGTAGCATGTGCTAATTGTTGTCAGCATCCCTGCCATACATCCCTTCCACCACGACATATTTTACCTGCTGAAAGGTGTCACCTCTTGCACTGTCAGCATCCAGTTTAAGACAAGAAATCTCAGAACAGTTGAAAAAAAAGGTCAGTTTCATTTAGAATAGCATGAAGTTAAAAGTATACATTTTTATATTGACACCCAGACCCTCCTAGCACCTCATTCTGCATTTACTACCTCTAACATTAATACATTAAGGTAAGACAAAGGATGATGCTGTAACGCTATAACGGCACAGGGAACAGAGGTAAATTCTCTATATTGTAACATAAAGCAAGGGATGCAGCTTCCAGTAAAATGCAGTTGAAAGGTTTGAAAAGTTAGAGTGATCATATCTCATTATCGCAAACAATGTAAGGGGGAGATTAAAACAAAACCTGACCTGGAGTGCAACGAAGCTGGATTGGGACAAGAAATATTGACTCTGAGCAGGTTAGTGCGAGCTGATGACTGTGCTGCCCTCAGGTGGAAGGTCCTGTCGCGAGGGGGAGGCCTCCACTTGCAATGTCAACCCAGAAAAAATAATAATAATTAAAAATACCCACCCCAAACTCAGCCTTAGTGGATGCAACAAACCAAGAAGTGTTAGAATACATGACTTCTCAAAGAAACCAAATGTGAATTGAATTATGGCAGAAGAGAACCATCTTCATCTAGTGAATTGTAAATTGGGTTTGTTTCCAGTTAGTATTTGAGACGGAAGGTTGATGCTTGGCTTTTCATTTTATTGTTTAGCTGGGGGGATTCTAACGGAAAATACTGACTTGAAATAACTAAAGCCGTGTGACTGACACACATTCTCTGAAGCATATTTAGTATCACCGCATCAAGTAGATTAGCTGTTCAACTGCCATAAGCGACACTATCGTATATTGCTACATGCTTAAAATTATTCAAATCAGTTTTGTACACATATATATAGGGTCTTTTAAAACAAACAATTTTGTTTCAATATGCAGGAGCAACCTGAAAGAAGCGAGATGACAGGGTATTCTGACTAACAGGAAGAGTCTTGTGAACTTACTTTTTGTGCTCGTTCATGGGGCGCAATAAGTTTTCTGGGGGGTTTAAGGGGTGAATAAAGTACCCACAACATCTCTACGCTAACCAGATAGTTCTGCACCGCAGGGTGGCAGCTCGTGGGGGTTACAGCATCCCTCGGCTCGCTCCAGAGGCAGAAAATCAGCAGCTTCAGTCTCAGAACACGCATGAATGATTAACCGCCTCATCCGAGTGACTGCAAAGACGAAATACGAGGGATCAGTCCAATCTCCTGAAATGGTAATTTTTTTGCCCATTTTGGGGCCGGAAGCAGTTAGCTGCAACACCTTTATGTGTAATTTTAGAGCTTTCTCACCAGTTCTAGTTTTTACCATTTTAATTTTGAGAAAAGTTACATTTTTCCAAAGCAAAAGGCAGCAACTGAAATGTGCTGCAGGTTTGATCTCCTCTTTTTTTACTTAGGTGAACATTAAGTTTTCTAATTCCTCCTGCCACGTACCACCATCCTCACTGAGACAGCGGCATCCTCGTTATACGCGATGTTTCACTATTGTATATACCACGCGATGTGACATTACCAGCTCCACCTAATACACATCAGCCCACAGAGCAACATCTAATCTGCTTCCACAAGTTCTGGCACTGCCCATTATTAGTCCTAAAAACGGTGTTTCCAATGAAGATATTGAGGACAACAAAGGAACAGTCGCATGAATAAAGTTTTATAAGGTTTGCGCTTAAATTGAATGCCTATTTAAAAAAAATAACTCAGCAATTTTATAGTTAGCAAATCATTCTTTTCGCCTTACCGTGTCAGCTTCTTGAAAGCAAATGGACCTGACTACATCTTTTTAACCTTTGTTTTCTTGTGCAAAAAACATATAGTAGTTCCTATCTGTCACAGTCAGAGATCCCTTGTGGCAGACACACCTTATACCCTTTTATATAAAGCCCAGTAAAAAAGAAGTGACTTTTTGTATGTACATGTCACATTCTGAAATAATTCGACTTTTAAATATATTTAAAATCATGTTTATCTCACTGTTATAAAGGAAAGATGTTCATTAGATTAATTTTCTAGCGTAACTTCCTAAGCACATAACCCGGGAGTTTAAACAAGGCCCACACTTTAAAAACATGCTGAAAAAAAGACCGAGTAGTTTGGGTTTTTTTCCCTTCTATATCTCTTCTCTAATCCCTCCTGCAGGAGCTTTCCATTCACACATTTTGCATCCAGATGTTACTGCTGGTTGTGAAACTTGGTGAATTAGTCGAGGGCTTTGAATGCGGCTCCACATTCCTGAGGAAACAGGCCCTCCTGAAGAATTCGCTGTCCTAAGTATAGTAGCTGGCAAACAGGGAGGAGGAGAGAACAGGAGCAGGGTCAAAAGGAATAATAGGAGTGGAAAGTCACATAAACTTATAAATAAGAGTCTCACGCGGAGAGAACTTGAACAAAACAGTAGGAGAACAGAGCTAATAAAGCTGGGGTGCAACATGGCTTAATCAAACTCACATTTTGTAAACAGCAGACTTGGATTCCCTCTTGTTTTCCACAGCTTTTACACAATGCTCTCACTGAGCTTTTATAAACAGTTCCGTCCAGAAGGAAAACAGCACAAATTAAAAATGAGCCCAGCGGCACAGACGTTTCAGGGGGAGGCAGCACATTTCCAACCGGCCTCGGCAACCTCTTTTTGCATCCTGAAGAAGTAACCAACATTGGCACTTATTGCTGGACCTGGTCTGCAGAGCACTGCCCCGCTTCAGCCATGGAAACCCCAACACGACCAAATAAAACCCTTTGGATTCAAGAGTTCACTCGGAGTCAATCTGCATTCAGGGGTTCAGATCTTCCTTGGTGAAAGTTTGCTGGACAAGCTCCACCCAAAGGCCACTACCTATAGGATATATATGATCCCACCCTGATGATAACGGCCAAAATCTGACTTCAATAGGGACCGAATTTCACCTTACAACTTGCCAAAACAGAGATGGGGAAACTGTAATATCAAACATCGTTGAGACAGAAAATGTCTTGGAGCTGAAAAAGGCTACAAGACAAGCAATTTATTCTTATCTCACCAAAGACGCCCCAAATCTACCCCATATTTTTCAGTCTATGGCTAAAACAGCACAAAAAGTTCTACATTCAGCACCTGAGACACATCTTGATATATAATGGTGGATATTTAAACTGAAACTGAAGATCTCTACTTAAATCTCTTATGTCTTAAATATTTTTTTTCCATTTGATCCACTGCACCGAGTGGACATCAAAACCAGCCAAGCCCGTGGGTTCCAGACCAAGTCTGTACCAGCACTTACTGCCATTCCAAAGCACAATGAATCTTGCCAGATATATTTCAAAATTGCTTTTACTTCCTGCTACTCAGTTGTCTGCAGACATTCTACCTTTTTTCCCACTTTATCTATTATTCACAAAAAGAATGATTTCTGTAGAATCTAATGCTTCTTTTCCCTAACTTTTTAAGATCAAGGTGACTTATAAACAGCTGCAATAAAAATGGTTGTGGGGTTTTTTTCCCGCCATACAGGAGCATTCCCAATAATGTTTCAGAGAAAGCAGAGAGGCTAAAAGATCCATGACATTCATAGATTTCACCCCTGAAGCCACAGAAACCACACTAGCAATTTCTTCATTGGACCGAAATGAATGGTCATCACAAAAACAAATGTAAGTTTGGTAGCGCTGATTTGGCTGAGACAGCTCAGGGGCTTGAACTTAATAGACTTCCCCTGACAGATGAGGATGCGGTGGCACGTCTGCATCATCCTGTCAGCGCGGATCGGCACGGCCAAACCACAGGCGTGGACCTGCCCTTGATCCATAACCTCCGAATACAAAATAACCGGCTGAAGAACCTAATGAGACTCCCAAGGAAATACCTTTGAAGACAGGATTCATTTTGCTTGGTGGTCTTTTAGGGAGAGGAGGGGGAAAAAAAGGCGACAATTAAGCATTAAGAACTGATTGATGCTTAAACAAAATGCCGAACAGTAAAAACACGTTTCTATATTCCTAGGACCAGGCAAAGCCATCCCTAAGAAGGGATTAACTACTATCAGATGATATTACTACTGGATTAATGATGTTTCGCATTCACTATATTTATACAGAGAAAAAAAAAAAAGATCTCTTTTAAGGAGGATATAAGTGATTTATATAAAACCTAAAAGCCAAAAAACTAGATTTTATTTTTACAGCAATGTGATGGATCGTATTCTCTTTCTTTATACATCCTTAATTGAAGTAATTTTTCCCCCTTTGTCTGGAACCAGGCCTTGCATTTCAAGTCAATTGTTTTGAGAGTGCCACAGCCTATAAAAATAAGTAAAGCACTGTATGACTCCAGAAGTGATGCTTTATATTCCAGTGGATATTTTAAGCTGTCCTTATTTTAGAGAATTGTTTTTGTAATAGATATACTAAAGGTGATCATTTTACTTTATTGCTAGTCATCGCTGACTGAAATATTTTGCCAGATGAAAGTAATTACTATGACTATATTACTTTTCTAACCTGTTCAGTATATTGCATCTCAGATATGCAGAGTGTGAAATTCTGGATCCTCATTTGCAAAAAAAAAGTCACATTGTACTGTGCTCTGGCCTTAATTATGTAAAGCCCATATAGATGTTATCCAGTTCCTTCCCCACCTGTACATGGTATATCTACAAAAGGTTGCAGGAAAACTCCCATCTTCATATGGAATTGTGCAGATGACAAGGCCAAACAACACGCTCAGATGTTGTGTTACAAACGAGAAAAAAGAGCCCGCTTCGGCCAGAATCAAATCACTCAGGTGAATTTTTTAAAAGGATGCAAGGAACAACCATGTTATTATGCAACGTTAACAGCTACCAGCCAAAATTACACATTAGAGAAAATAATTTGCTGAGCCATCAGCAGGATTATATCCCCTGGAGATGGAAACAGGCCTGTGTTTCTCTTCACAAAGTCACGTCTGCTTGGGGTAGACTTTTTTCAATTCAAACCATAGTAATATATGTGCAATAAACTCGCTGTTATAAATATTTACCATAATATCCATCCTCTTGGTTCTCCTGCTACCCAAACCAGCAGCCGCGCTGCCATAAATCAGGGGCAGTATTCGGCACGATCTGCAGGAGCCGTCGCTGTATTTCTGGAACCAGCATCCAAGAGGAGGCAAATGACACAAGAGACGCAGCAGAAACTGTGGCAGACCCCACATTTCAAATTGCTGCACTGCTGCTGCTCCGTTCCGGAGGTAAATGTGGCGTTCGGGGTTCAAGACAGGCACTGGATGCAGGGATCTCGGTGGTGTAGTCAGCAGCATTATCTGCCCACAGAAAGGCTTTTGGTTTTCTCTTGCTGAAAGCATTGCGATATCTGGGAGGAACCAGCTACACCCCAGCAGTGCCAGATCAACCACCTCCACTACCAAACTCATTGGAAAAATCATTATTTCAAGCACACACACCCAGAGCTTTTTCATTTTTCTTGCCATGAACAACCAGTATTAACAAATGGCAATTTCTTCCAAGCAGTGAAGTTGTTATGCTGTGTAAAGGACATTTTCCTGCAAAAATCACAAATGTCCATTCAGAACTCATAGTCTTTCCAAAAGAGAGACTTAGAGAATTTCTACCATCGTGATCTGTGACATCTCCTTCAGCAAACGGCACAGCAGCCCCATTCATTGGCACTGGATGAGAGTACAAGATTTTAACTTCCCAACCGCTCTATAGCTTACAAAGTGAGCCCAGGTACAAGAGCTTCATGGTGGCTGCATAAATTTCAACCAGGTCCAGTAACACTCTATGTTAGGAACATAACAGCATCGGAATAAAGAAAGTGGAGAACTGACAGTTTAAAACTAAGGTGAGGAGTTTCTGCACGCTTAACTTGCTTTTGCTTAAGCTGATACCTCTGTTTCTTTGCAAAAAATATATCTTGGTTATCTGGAAGGATATGTGGAAGAAATGTGATTCAGAAGAACTAATCACAACTACCAAAAAGCAAAGGCTCAGTCATTCTTGTATTCTACGCTAGGGCCCGTTAACACACAACAGTGCTGGGAATAGATCACTGGAGGATGTATTTATCCGCTTTGTTGTGGTATTTCACAACAGAGTTTCTGTAGGCATTCAATCGCCAAATATCCATCTATCTATCTATCTATCTATCTATCTATCTGTCTGTCTGTCTGTCTGTCTGTCTGTCTACCTACCTACCTACCTACCTATCTGTCTATCTATTGTAAATGTTTTAATCTCAGTCCTTGGCATTAGGACTTTAAATAGGCTTTTCTTCTGAAATATTTCCATCAGCGTCATTTGTTGCTAAAGAAAAAAAGAAATGTAAAATAAGATTACTTACAAAAGGTAATTAAGCAGTCTAATATAGTAATAAGTGGAATGAACAATAAGGAGTTGTGCTTAAATACATGCCTTGTGCAGTAGAGGACTGGTGTTTCAGGAGATTAACAATTATGATCACCAGTCCTCTTCTGTTTCTCTAATACTCCACACAATCTTTTTTAAATTACTTTATTAACCTTTCCTCCTAGCACAGAAGTGCCCGATTATAGATAATATTTCAAAATCATCTGAGGTGTAAGTGTGTTTGATTTGCTCAGTAATTATTTGTCTACTTTATTACATTGACCAAGCACACAAGCTCCTTGACCAGTTTTATTTCAAGTCCAGTTACGAACAGGGTCGCATCGTTTTGCGCGATCGCTCCCTTTGGGCCCCAGAGAACCTGAAATTTCATACGGGAGCTGGTAACCTGGACACGAATCTCTCACGCTTCAAACATGCAGAAATCAGTCCGTGTGCTGCCGTTTAAGTTTAAGGGGCCTGTTCATAAGGGAAAGCTTTAGTGCACATGTGAAATAAGCACCACCATGCAAATTTGCCTTTCTAAACCTAAAAGGGTGTAAAACCCCTATATATTTGTCAATTCATGCTCTTTCATGGTAATTTATTCCCAGCATTTCACACAACACATTATTTCAATTTGGATCTGAAATATTAGCCCATTACCAGCTCTACTACTATCTGCAGCTTCATGCTAAACATATGGTGATCACAGAGAAATCTGCATTTCTGGAAACACAGGCCTGGAGAAAACAAGCGAGTATGGAAATAAAAACCGCAATGACAAAGTTTTCCGGCTCTAACTTTGCAGCTTTGTAGGGAACGAAAATAATATTTACATTTTTTTCAAGATGAAAATGCAATGAGATGAAACGTGGTACACAGTTTATTCCTGAGGGCCACCACCAGGATAAAAGCATAAAGCCTGGGGACTTTGTTTACTGTCCACAATCAACAAATCCTGAAATCTCCATATGCAGCAGGTTTCTAAAGCTCTGTTAGTAATACTGTATATTGCTGGTCAACTCAGTCACCCATAGAATTACAGTGTAGGGTATGGATGCCAGTATTTTAGACCCAAACCGAGCATAAAAAACACAAAGTAAAATTCAGTGTCAGCACAAAGTTGACAGCGAATGATTATAACAGCTTCGAAGCTTGAAAAAGAGTGTAAATAACTAGGATCCCCCGCGGGCTCACTCAGCCTGCATACATAACAACTGTGATGGACAGCCACTATGGTAAAGGAGGAAAAAAAGTCACTCTGCAAAGATGCAAAAATTTCTCCTGCAACGAGTCTTAACTGTCACCTTTCTGACTAAATCAGCTACTTTTATAGAGAAAAAGTACCTATATTGTAAGGTGCACAATTTCGGTGCAGACTGCTACTTTAACAGGTAAACCATTAATATATTTTTCAGCGCTAATAAGCCCCAAGAATTTTTATTTCTTTAAAACAAATGATTCAAAGCTACACGTTACCAAGTCCTTTCTCTCAACCGTCGCCCAATTAACGACAGTCAAGAGACAACCCAGAGCAAAACGATTTCAAACAAGGCACGTATTTGAACGCAAGAATGAAAATACTCTTATCTACCAACACGTAAATATCAACCCACTTTTTCCTGGGGACTTTTCCGTTCCTACATATCTACATATCCAAGCACAATATGCACATGTGGTAATGGCTTTAAAGTGCTGGCAAATTGCGAGTGGGTAGATTGAGCAGGTCCGCAGCCGCTGTCAGGCGGGTGACAGCCCTGTGATTATGTGGCCCCTTCAGAGTTCCCGGCTGGAAACTGGGAGCCGGGGAAATAGGAATTAACTGCAAACACGAGCACATGCCTACAAACTGCTACATTTTTAAAAATCAATTAGCAAGCAAACTATTTAATTAACTGTCTTCCCCCCCTCCCCTCCGCCCCCCCATTGTTTATTCTACATAAGCTTTCAATTTTGTATTTTAAAAAGGCAGATATTAAAACTTTCCTCTCTGCCCATTTTGGTTATATTTATCTGAACTAAATAGACGCCTTTGGTCATTGGACTATTTGTTCTGAGAGTCTGATTTTAATTTAAGCTAAACAGGAGCTCATAAATATGACACAGAAGAGACATTTGTGATGATCAGGCAGTATCTACTGAGAAAAACAAGTACATCCAGCGAAAAGAAAAGACAAATTCCCACATGAGATCACAAAACCCCCTGATTAAGTTCATGGTGAGTTCTGGAGCAACACAACTTCTCATCTTGCAAAACACAAAATGCCCTCTTCCTTCATTGCACATAAAGAGAATCGAGTGTTCGACACTTCGTCGGTCGTGCTCATCAGTTTGGTGACTCAGACATGTAAATTATGGCTTTATAATTTTATGAAGTGAAAGAGTCACTGTCAGGTCTTTGAAAATCCTCAACGTTTTCAAGGATGACCCTCAGCAAAGGGCTCGCGTTCACCCACAGCTACACAATCCTGATGTTTTGCTGGTGCTTTTTGATCTTTCTACTGCTGTTTATTCAGAAACTCGCAATTTTTTTCCTCACTTGAAAGAACAGCAATATCCAAAGGCCATTTCTGAAAGCCAGCACAGCTGCAAGTATTTGTTTTAGGCCACTTTGTTTTCTTTGTGCTATAAAAATGCGTTGCGTACTCGAGATGTTCCCTCAAAAAAATTAATTAGAGTATAGGAATGGTGCGATGGGTTAATCTTGTATGAACTTTTGCTGTGTTATTCTGTTCAAGGAAACACAACGTTCCTTGACAGTGGACTTGGCTGAAATAGCAGGTCAAGGTGGGCGCCCAGCGCTGTATTTGGGGGCTGATCCACACACTTTTCATTCCGTTAGAAACAAACCACTTTTATAAGATTAAGGAGATGGAAATTTAGCCCAATTTCACAATGTACATCTGACCCGGTAGAGTTGCTGCTCCAAGTGAAAGAAGCTGCTCGTTCCTTTTGTATTTTATCTTGACATCGCGGTGCTGGCCTAAAGAACACGGAACAATAACAGAAAAGCATTTGCGTTGAGACCAGTCTTACTAAAGCCACTGATGCCAGGCAAGTTCTTCCTGACTTGGGCCAGAAGCCTTGGCAAAAATCTTAGACAAAGGCAGAGGATACGGCAGCAGCAAAATTAAACAGGGGTGTTCACAGCAAAACAATCCTAATAAGTGAAATTGGAAGCTGTCTTTTAACATTTCTTCCTAGGGGCGGCCAACAGAGCAGCGAGCAAAGCAGCGCTTGTGCCATGCCAAGGAAGGCAGAGATGCGATCGCACAGGAACAAAAAGCACACCAGTAGCTACAGGAGATATTATTCCATACCAGAATTAGCATAACCCAGCACATCAGAATATTAAAATTTAACAAGGATTTCAACCCCTCCTTGTATCATCGGCAGAGAGTCATGTCACAGGTTTTTTATTGGTTCAGCAGGATAGGTGTAATTGTATCAATATTTTAATGCTTGATGCATATTGTCTGTGATAAATCGCTTGCATAAATAAAAAGCACCAATATTCAATTGCCAATGAAATAATCACACATTCTAGATCTTTATTATATCATGCATTATTTAATTACAATAATCAGAATCCTTTTGAAGGTAAAACAAGATTAAAAAGGTTTTGTTTTATTGGATCTATATATTTGATTTACACTTTATATGTTAGCTTTGCATTAAGAATTTATAAGGCATCAATTCAGATGGTGATATTACAAGAGTTTATTCTGTTTGTAATTAGTACAGTACTCTTAAAGTACTCTGGCTACGAGAGATAATATTTCAGTATTTTAATGAGCTTTTTAAGTATAATTGATGTAACAATCGTTGAATTACACATTTTTACCTGAAGAATAATGAAGGAAACATTTTAATGAGAAATTTAATCATTATTAGCAAATGATCTACTAAACTGCCATTTACTGACATTTAAAAGCTTAACAGCAGAAAACTGTATTTTTGTACATCTGCATCGCTACCGATGATTATCGGCTCGGTCGCTCAGGTTTTCTGCTATAACTTTCTCTGTTAGGTTTTTGTTGTTACATTTAAGACGAGCTTGCTTTAACTCCCAATTGTCAGCTCCCTCTGGAAAGTATGGGGCTTGACATGTATACAGATAATTTAAATAAATTAGCCCCTTTTCAGCCTTCAGCATTTTTTCAGGATAAAGGTCTCATTCTTGGGAGGATTCATGCTTGCATCAGCTGGGTTGTGATGAATGCCCTGTAACCGCCCTGGTAGCACCTTCCCGTGGTGATCCTACGGCGGTGCTGACAGCAGAGCGTCAAGCTACCGCGTTTCTGTATTTAAAAACAACATTTAAAAAAACACTCCTCAAAAAACCCCCAAATCAACCCTTATTTAACCCTATATGATTTATATGGTCGTTCGCAATCCGTCGACTCTTTGCAATTTGAGCAGGAGGACTTTACTACATTTAGAAACAATATGTAAAAAATAGAAAAGGGTAACGAATCCCAGTGATATACAGACATAAAACAAGCGCTGCACACAATGTGTGATCTCAGAGACACAGCTCAGTTTGCACAGAGCTCGGTAGGGTGACCTGTTCTGCACATGTTTCCAAATCCAAAGCAACAGGCAGCTCCTTGCTTTTCAATAGATAGTGAGTGGTACTAGAGCTAGACAGCACTGGCCCATCGTAGAGACACTTAAGTTAAGGGAAAACAAAAATAAAATAAAATAAAATAAAATAAAATAAAATAAAATAAAATAAAATAAAATAAAATAAAATAAAATAAAATAAAATAAAATAAAAATGTGAAATTGAGGTTTCACTCTATTCTGGGAAATAGTACAAGGTTTCTCTCTCATGAGTGCCATTTCTACAGCCATCCACTAGGAAAAATTCCCTTTGTTCCATGTGGGCCCTAAAAATTCCTTCGTTCTCAAGCTTTACAGAGAGAAAAGTCTAGAAAAGGGGCCAAAGAGAAGCTGGATATAAAGATGACATTTCTCTTGCTGCTGCACTCCCACAAAAACCACTCAACCGCGAAGCCAGGAAAAGATGAAATGAATCTCCTCACCAGCAAGATCTCCCCTACAATTAGGTCCTATTCATAACACCACCTAAAGTAATTTGGACCCATCAAGCTATGCATCTCTGGTACCTGCACCGCCTCATTATCACATTTGAAAAGATTAGAAGAAAAACTTCCTTGAATGGGCAGTAATACCCGAGGAGGCCTTTTACTCCTTCGGGACAGGGAGGATTCAGAGGGCAGGATGGGAAGGTGTAAGACTCCAGAAGGATGCTCTGCACCAGACACTGCCCGTCTATGTCAGGGCGGCTTTGCTTTCTTTTACAAAAAAGGACTTGCAGGTCTTCTCCAAAGGCAGATGCTGCTCCAGATCAAACTGTCCGAAGTTCCAGCAAAGCTTTCTGTCAAATTCCTCAGCTCTGGTTCTGCTTACACGTTCCCTCCCTGTCCCAAAAAGATGGCCGTCCCACTTGCATTAAACGTCTTTATTCTCAGGGCTGGAGAAAGGACAGAGGACTCGAGGTAAAATTAAAAGTAATTAATTCCCTGGGAATTCACACTCCAGTGTAATTCACGGCTCTTTAGAGAGGAGGGCCCTTTCCTCTTTAATGCCAAAAAATCTGCCAAGGAAACATGGCCATAAACTCATTACCAGCAGCCTCGCAAGGAGCTACTGGTGACCCTGTGGGATCTGTGTTATTTCTCCAATCCCTGAGCACCAAACACAATGAAAACCTGTCTCTGCTTCTCTACTTGCATGGAAGGAAAGTTTCCGTGCATCTTCACTTGGAGACAAAGCCTCTTCAGATTCCCCAGCACGGCTCTAGCTGGGCCTTCTGAGAACTGTCAGGCTTCCAAGACAAAACTAATTCCTATTATCATTAAGCAAGGACTGGCAAGACCTTCATACACGGACTTTGTAAAAGTAAAACATGTCTAGAAATTATATCCTATATATATATATATATATATATATTTCTCCAGGCTCATAAATAAGAGACATTCTGAAAATCAGGTGGACTGCTAAGCTGTTGCGATGATTTAAGTGTGCTACCTGGGAATAGCGGCAAAAGTGACACAGAAACCAGAAGCGGACAAAGGTGAGTAATAAAACCAAGAAAAAACCTTGAACTAAAAATATATCAAAACTGACTCCACTGATGTGTTTTCATTGCTTAGAGATGTAGAGCCATTCTCATCTGGTTAATTCCAATTCCGCATTTCTTTGATATACCTTTTATGATTTCCAGGCTAATTATAATGAAAATCATTTTTCAATGTAATTTTGTAATAAAAATGTTTCCTTATTTCTCATTACCGAAGAACATGATCTTGCGCGGCGACTGAGCATGCTTACAACGTGTGGAGTGTATCTTCTCTTTCTTAGCATTTAATCTCTTCATAGTCTACAGATGTCAAGAGGTTCAGATTAAGCTTGTTAAAGATCTGCTTCACTCTAACTCACTGATGATTATTTATTTAGCAGTTTTATGTAACCCTGTCATTGATAAGCACTCTATTAATTTGCCGAGGGACAAATCAACACTAGTTATTTTTCTACTGGCTATTAGATTCAGTGGTGCTGTTTGTTACAAACCACTTGCCAGTTAATTATAAATTATGGGTCCTCTTTGCCTATATTAATTGATATCTCCTCTGCCTTTGTAATACCAGACAAATAAATTGAAGGCAAGATTTATTAAGCCGCACATCTCTTCCGTCTGTTGATTAGTATTCTTTACTTTTTAAACATTTATACTTGTTTATACGGATTTGATGGCAGAACAGTACATTAGAGAACTGATCCTTGGGGTGTTTTTGGGGAGACAGGAAGACTTATTTAACAGCTTCCCACAAATTAGGCTGAAGTGACACACAATTTAAGTTAAGCAATTTTTAAATGCTCCTTTTGATTTAACGAAGTCTTAGGTTACGGTATCTTTCTGTATAGATCCAGCACACACATATTTTACAGAAACTGTGTATGTACTTGTCTGCATTCAGTAGGCACCTCGCATGTTCTGCACACACAGTGTTTGTAGGTCTAAACAGCTGCTCTTTAAGTGTGAGAATATATACATACATACATGTACAGCAAAAGACGCACGTGGATATGCGCACATACAGATCTCTACGTATCTGTTTCATACCCCAGGTAGTACAGAGATTCTGTCAGCTATTTTCATGCAGAAAGGATTTTCTGAATAGACTTTCATTTTCAAAACCTGAAGGTGTAATGAGTGTTTTCAGAACAATGGTCTGTAGCCATTTTTAATTTGCATGAGTGTGAATTATGTAACATAATTGTACATTCTCCTCCATTTATATATGATCACTGGGCACAGGGAACGTGCCCTTTCAGACAGATGCGCACGCTCCACAAAGAAGCAAAAGTCAAAATTCTTGCCATGTACTTTTCAAAAGAAACTTAATTCCTTCGCTCCCTTGCCAGCACCGAGCACAGAAGTATAATGCAAAATTCAGCTCCGGAGTAACTTCTTTGGTTTCAAAGGAATTCCTCACAATTCCACCACTGCTGAAATTGGCCCGCAGGAACAAAACACTGCACCATTTCAGTGAGTTCCAATTTTACAGCATCTTATTGCCACCCTCCAACCTTTAGTCTGCTCTGCTATGTAATAAGGCTGTGACACACACAAGTGTTCATCGCGGTTATAAAAGGTTTTACCCTCCTGCCACTTGACAGGTGTCAGGAACCATTGATCCCAGAGATTACAGTCACATTCCAAACCTAATTATGGACAGTTTTTAATGCAATTAATAGCTTCATCTGCAGCGCCCTAAGTGTTTTGCTACATACTACGTTAGATAAATTTAAAGAAGGCACATTCGTGACCCCGTGGGTGAATGCATTGCTGTACTGACTGTTCACAAGCAATATCTCCTTCATTAATTAACTCTCATAATGCACTGATTAGTATGTGTATATGGGTGTGTATGTTCTCTACCAGGCAGAACATCTGTATCACCCTCTGGAGGCTGGTTCACAAAGAATAACAACCATCATACTACTGCAGCTCTCCTCATTCATGGTGTATCCCGCAGAGCTGCATAACCACTGCCCTTTCGTAGTCAGAATAACTAGAAATATGTACCTACAACCAACCTGGAGCTCAAGTGCCATTTCAAGTAAATGTGTGGAAGTTACCTGATATGGCTTACTGAAAATAAGTAGCAAAATGTAAATTAATTATGGGCATTCTTGCATTTAGGAAGAACTTGGGGTCTGAATCATGGCACAAGCAATGATCACCTATCAGTAAGATTATGTATTCAATGTATTTTCTTGAGCATCTTTATCTCCTGTCTATGCTTCCAGTGCAGCTCGGATTAGGTCAGAGAAACCTTGCTTAAAAAAGAAATGCTTCATTTATTAATGCTATTTGTCTACTTCACCAAAGCCATTATTCAGATTTCCTTCATTAATAAGATCTGAAAACCATTTTGAAACCTGCGGGGACACAGTACAAAGGAAATACAATTATTATTAGTAGCAATATTTTAGAAATAGGTACACCATTATACCTTAAAAATAGGTACACCATTATACCTTAACAAGGCATGTTGTTATAGAATAGAACTTCTGTACCACCCTTACTTGTAAAAGTTGGGGTGAGCAACGGGCCCTTCCCCGGCCTGCGAGTGGCACCACGGTGACATCAGGGGACCCAAGGTAAGGAACGGGGAAACCATTTCAAATAAGACACCAAATGACCCGAACTGTGGCTGTAAACCATTTTTTTCCCCCCAATTCACGGAAGTTTGAACAGCTTTCTTCTTCTATTTTCCATTTTCTTTCAGAAGAAATGTGAAATTGAGGCCTTGACCACTCAAGGTCATTAAAAATCCCATTAACCTTTTCACAAGGTAGGGCTTAAGTAGGGTTAATTAAGCAATATTGCTTCACAAGGGTCTGAAGAAGCATTTTTCTTTCTAGTTTCTATATATGTGCCAGTAGGTTTGCATGTCTCCCTTAAGTTTTGTTTTACATTTTGGGTTGTGTCTCGCTCCACAAAAAACAACCAAAAAACAACCCAAACAAACAAACAAACCCCGTAACCCAAACAGAACATCCTAACAAACCCCCACCAAAAGAAACAACCACCAACACACACATAAAAACACACCAGAGAACAGCACAAGCCCCCAAATTCACCTGGTTGTAATATACACCCTGAAATGCACGTGTTCCATACGTCCCACTGAAAAAGATATCCAGGCTCTTTTTAAAGCATTTCAGTGGCCAACAGAATGGTTTGTATACCATACAAAATGTTTTGAAAAAATATTTGTACACTACAGAAATACTCTCATAACTATCATGAATTAAAGAAAATACTGAGTCATTTTCCACCAACCATAAATAATCATTTACATCTATTCATTGGCGGGTGCTGTAAGCATTCTCAGAAAAAGGACTCGAAGTAAAGATAAATCAGTCATAAAAAGTGAGAGAAATATGATAAACTACATATTAGGCCAGAGAAAAATCTGCCATACAGAGCTTGGAAACTGTCACCATACAAGAGGAATCTGTGACTTCCATCTGTAACTGCCTTCAATCATCTTCCTCCATACCCTTCATCAAAACTCCCTGTACACATCATTATTCTATAATTATCAACATATAGAGACAATAATAACCAGCCAGAATCACATTTGCAAGCTGCTTCTTTTTAAATACAAGGGGAATGTAACTCAGAACACTGCAAAACTAAACTTACTTTTTCACAAGAGTGCAAAGCTGTTTGAAGGCAGCAGTTGTAGCAGAGGGACAACAGGATCCCCTGCGCTGCCCGGTTCTACCCAACCGCATCACGGAGCTGAGTGCTCTTTGGATATTAATTCTCATGTGTTGGCAAAGCCACCTAAAAGCACACAGGAAAATCAACTTTTCACCCTATTTTGCTCAAGAACGTAATTATGTAATGAATTAAATGAGACAGTAGCAAATGCAAAACAGCTAATATTTTTTAAATAGTGAACAGACTACGGGATGTCCTGCCGCAAGATATCCCTGCTAACAGCCTCGCTAAATTAAAAACATCAAACGTTTATGTGGCTAGTGAGAATATAGAAGAGCAAAATACATAAATAATGCTAAATTAAAACATATTTTATTAGGCACAGAATTGCCAGAGGGGTGAAGGCGACAGCATCTCCCACAGCAACAGCAGCACTGAGCAGCACGTGCTTTCACATCCCACCCAAGAGGTATCACACGTTACACGTTCGGCAGAGGAACCTTCACGTTAAACACGACTAGAGGATGACAACAACCATTTCCAGCCCCGTTTTGGGTGTTGTGAGGAAAGTCTGTCTGTATTTCTTCCTCTCACTAGTAAACACCCACCGCCCAGCACTGTGTTTCACAGCAAAGTGATGCTGCCTGTACCCAGGACAGTTTGTAAATGGCACGAGTGTTTCCTGACAAAGTGAACTGAACATCGCACACCATCTGGTTTGGTTTGTGACTCTGGAAAATGCAGTGGTACTTGTCAAAGAGAAAATACAAATTAAAATCTACTTATCTAAATAGTTCAACATGAAATCAAAATATTTTAAGTCTTGGCTTAATCCTCGCTTGGATAAAACTAGTTGATTTTAATGACAGTTCTTAGTCCACACTGGGAATTTCAAAGCTGGACCTGTTTTGAATGTCTTTGTTCATCTACAATTGAAAACAAAGAAGTGCGTAAGAACTGTGAAAAAACAACGTCCTTCAGTTTTGCAGGTTGGTTGTGGAGATTCAAGGCCTCGTACACTTAACAAATGGGACTTGAAATCTTACTGAACATCCCGAGACAAAACTTCATCCATTGTTCACCAGGAATCCAACTTCTCCTCCAGAATCTTTACAGGCATATAGAACTCAGCACCTTATAACAACTGCTTGATGCGCGCTACACAAAAATACCCCCTTGCCATGCACAGAGAATTTGGGTGGGGAGGTGAGGGATTTGCCCAGAGCCACAGACAAAGTCAGCATTATACGCAGAATTAGAACGCGGATTGTTTTAGCACTCAAACCTACATTCATACCACTACATCACACCTCCCTACAAAATATTACCTGGCAGAACCCATATTTATTGAAAGGGGAGTATATATTTTTTGCTGGAGTGGGAAATACTTCTCTTTTTTTAGCTGTTAATATTAATTTTACGAGTTCTGTGTCTGAAGATCATTATGAATGTCTTCTTGGACTTTCATTAACACTAAAAGAAGACACCCAGAAGGCAGTTTTGATGCAAAGCTTGCTTTAAGTGGGTAAATTCCCTGTTTTTACTTTTTTTTCCTTTCTAAGCCAGAAAGGGTGGATAAAAGACCTGCAAAATAAATGCTGAGTGAATAGGACTCTCGAGCTATAGAACTTGCGCTGTGAAAATTCCACTTTGTCTGGCAAACACTATTAAACAGAAATCTATGAACAGCATTTTTTTTTCCCATTTCATACAGGGGGAAAAAAAGCAATCAGATCTGACCCAGTGACTTGGCTGACAATGGTTGGAGTCCTACTTTGTACAATGAGCTATAAAGACAGGATTTTTACTCTTGGGTGGGCATTTCAACATTGCTGGCAGGCGAGCGGCACTACTAGACTTGCCGAGATCACTTACTGGAGCTCTGGCTGGTGGCACCAGTGACTCCAGTATGTCACCGTTACCATCGTGAGCCCTCCTGGATGTTTCTTTTTTCAGGTTACTTTCTAAACGACACGATACAATTAAGGGAGTGTTGTCAAAATGCAGATTGTCATCGCTATTTTTGAATGCCTTCTGCAATTTGAGTTTTAGGTACACAAACTTTTACGATAATTTGGGGCATTTCCAATTGGAATGAATTCAAACCCCGGTGTCAGTGGTGAAGTACCTCGAGGCGATCAAAATAACTGACTGTGTCACCTTGTCCTCCTAATGATCCTTATATATTTAACATAAACATCATAAAAGTGCTTAGTCAAGCAGGACCACTACATATGTTTACCTGGGCTTGTTTTTCTAACTTGCACTGGCTATAAAAAATAACTGGGAAGAGAAATAAATATGTTAACTGCTACACCAGAGCATCAAACTATGGATTGGGATGCTTGCTGATGTTTCAAATAAACCCCAGAAGCTATTCTTGTGGGGGGTCATAACGGCACACACAACCTATTTTGAGACCATTTCTTTTCTTACAGTGCCATGTGCTTCTCATTATAATGATAATATCCAGCATTTATACGGCTATTTACATCTTTTAAGCGCTGTACCAACAACTAATTAATCCTCACAACACCCTGTAGGGTAGGTAAGTATTATTATTGCCATTTTAAAAATGGAAAAATGGAGATGGAGAGGTAAAAGTGACTTGCTGGAAGGTACTCAGCAAGTTATAGGCAAAAGTGAAATGAAAACCCAGGGGTTCCTGGCCGCTCAGCCAGACCTTCTTGTGTCTCACAAGAACTAATGCCTAATTTTAGAGTCACTGTTCATATCAAAAAAAGCCCTGTATTATCCAGCATGCATTGGTTCCATTACGTGCTCAAGACACATCAGTTGTGACAATATCAATGGTTGTGTAGGCTCCATCCCTGGAGTTTCTCAAGATCCAACATCTGGGTTCTTCCTTTAGGTGCTCTGACCTCCACCCGTCCTTCGGCAGACAGACCTACGTGCAGCACGAGGTCTGTACCAACATCAAGAACTAAACGGAATGGTACCACATGCCATTTAGCAATGAACCAAAAAATGATATTGTTTCTGTGAACTATATCCCCGTTTGTGTCCGAATTTAAAATCACCAAATATTCTCATTTCCATGAGAGAACAAAACCTCCAGATTTTCTTCCAGATGTGTTTCCTAGCAAAGCCTGATCAAGAAGTAGGACAAATTGAAAAGAAAATCTTGAGGGTTCCTGTTGGGATTGCTAAGAGGGAGGCCGAGGATACATGGTGGTGTCACTTAGATACGTGCCCATCCTCTGCACGATGGGCCAGAAAGAAGTTCTGTCCCTGCACAGCCCCATTTTCCTTGACAGCACAGGATTCAGGTCTAAAGGAGAAGTGGGCGATAACAATATAAATGCTCTAGGAATGACTCTCTCCTATCAACCCTCCTTGCCGCAGCATCACAGGTGACATTAAAGGCGACAGCCCAGATCCCCAGAGGTACCGAATCTCCAGGGCAGCAGCTGGTTATTTAGGGGAGATCCAGTTCCTTTTGGGGGAAAAAAGCAACAGAGTTTGTAAAAGTGCTGGATATCCTACAGTTCCTACTAAAATGAAACCAAGCTGTTTGGAACTTTTGTTATTTCTTTCTGATGCCTAATGGGAACTGTTGGATGCAAAATTGTTTTAGGAATTGAGCCTTAAACATCTTTATCAACTCCCCCGCGCTCCTATAAAAGATTGTTTGCATCCTTTTGCATATTCTTCAGCAAATGCAAGAAATTACAATACTCTGACTACTGGAAAGTAAAATTAGCAGCCACGTTGTCAAGTAGGAGCCAAAAGATGAGGCTGCACTAGAAGCAGATAACGCCACAACATAAGTGTATGCTTTTAAACACGTATTACGCAGGTCAAAAGCCTGGTTCCCTGTTGCCTTATTCTGTTCACAGCCACTTACGTCAAAAAAGGATTGCGTTCTACGGGAGGGTCACTGTTTAACCACCGCACTGTCTGGCTCTGAACGTCCCACCAATGCTCCACCACACGCTGACCTAACAAGAGAACGGCTGCACTTACAGAAACGGCCGAGCTCCAAAAAGAACACACCATGATAATGTCAATAGCCTTTTAAAATAATATATAGATATATACGCACTCACACACGCATATAGCTCTTGCATAAATCAGTGTCTACAGGGTTCACATTTGTGATTACAGACTGCGATATAGACAAAGCTACTACGGTTAAACCCTTTGTGAGAGTTATTAAGCTGTTGACAACATGAGAATCAGATGAATTTACCACTGGTTCAGTAATTGTCTTTCATATATGAGCAACCCCCTACATACAACTTTTATGATTCATCATATTTATTTTTTGTTTCCTCAAGCAACATCTTTTATTAGTTGCACACTCACTACCGAAATTTAATTTCTGCAAGAGAACAACAAAGCAGTTGATTATTATTATTGAGAATCTGGTACAACACAGAGTGAAATAAAATCTATAAGGCATTAAAATGACAGATTAGGCAAGAGCTGTATTCATTTACAAGTGTAAGAACATCATGTTAATGCCTCACAAGCACAACATAAAATGAAAATCAACTCTTTCATGCTGCTTTACTAATACTGCAAAGCTCCACGGAGCACCAATAGTAGTCCCTGTTAAAGAGGCACCGTCCTTTTGCCGTTTTCACATGCAGCAGGTTTATCATTAACACTTGATGGAAAACTCTCTTCCAGTCCCTACCGGCACTAAACTTTACATTTCTGCCACTTCTGGGTTTCAAGATTACTACCAGTCTTTACTAGACTGAGTGTATTGTGTGGCTGGCCCTTAATGAAAATCTAGAATGTGCACCAAAATCATCTCTGTGGTTAGAAGTGTTCATTTGGAAAGCACTATCTTAAAAACTTTGCTTTTCACAATCACCGCAAGGCTACCATATCCAGATTTACATTCGTATTAAATTTTACTGCAGCTTTATTTACTGTCACAATCTCTGAACATGAAGTGACAGGACATGCAAATAGGAAGACTTGAAATATTCACTTCACTCACACCAATCCAATCACCGGTGTACGTATTTTATGGTATTTGTATTCTTTTGATCGTATTCTACATTATTAATGTCATGATTTTCTTGGACATATCACCATTCTTTCCACATTCTTTTTGCTTAAACTCATACCTCATCACTGCTGAAAAGATGGAAAATGATACACTGCTTTGGAATATGATGTTATTTTTTCAAATCGCTGTATGTTGAGGAAAGGAGTATTTTTTCTCTCCAATAAGGAACAATAGCACGTATAAAGATTTAAATTATGCCTCTAAATTCAATATATTCCAAATAGATCGAATACTGAAGCACAACTCTCCTCATTCTGAAAAATGCTGTAAGAAAATTAACATCACACACACACTCTACTTCATTAAGGGTTAATACCTTTTGTGTAACATCCCTTGGAAATACCCACCGCAAACTTTCTGATCTGGCAAAATCACTTATTCCTAGGAAAGCCAGAAGTGATCTGATACACTGTGGTGCTGGGTAGCTCTGTAAATTACCTAAAGCATGGAGAGGTGATCTTTACCGCACTTATTATTTATTATCCTTTGATGACAGCTGGGTGAGAATCCTGCACTATTTTTTCCGGAACCTTGAAAAATCATGTCCTCCAGACAAAAAAACTTGTCTTCTGTGTTGTTTCCCTTCCAGTTCATTCAGGTTTTAAATCAGTATAAAATCCACCTTACTGATTCCCCTGAAACGTCACCACCAGGTTCGGTGAAAACGTCCAAAAAGGACAAGAATAAATGAGGATGATGTGAGTTGGACCAGGTCTGGTTGTGTAAGCACCTCTGCCTCTCATACCCTTCAGAAGCACTGCAGAAATCACTGCAAAATCTCAGAGCCAGATGTTTTGGCATTGTATACACCCTAGGCACACTCTTTTACTTTTTAAAAATGGATTAATTGAATTATCTCCTCTATTAAAATGTCATAAAGAACCTAAGAATTAAGGCTTGATAAGGAAGAGGTTTGGATTTTTCTACTGGGGTGCTTTTCAAGATAGATTGATAAAGTTCTGTATACGAAATTAAAAGTACAGATTAAAAAAAATCACAGTAGGCATGGAATAAATTACACAAGCTTTTCGGTCCAGAATATCATTCCACACATGTTACACGTAATTGCGAAGAAGAGAAAGTGTAAAAGTTGAAATGGAACATGCACATTTTTCTCCCTGCTCCGTCCTGTTTTGTGGTCGGTGTTTGAGTCTTACAGGCATTCATATTTTTTTTAAGGAAATACTTCAAACTCTATATTCAAATAAAATCTGACTATGCAAGGCAAACTGCAATAGAATCTCAGTTCTGTGGATCTCGTTGTTAAAAGGAACTAGTAGCGATTACAGTGTGTGGGAACCGAGGCAGGCACAATGCAGAAATACTGCCCCAGCACAGAAAAAATATAAATAAAATAAAAATAATAATTAAAACAAATATATATATATAAGGAGAAAAAGAAAGGGCACCATGAGGCAAATGCAGTATTTTGGATGATGTGGACATGTAAAGTGCTGGGAATGAAATGGAGAAAGAAAACAGGGCAACACTGCAAGGAAGGTTATTTCTTGAAGAAAAGGGCAACGTGGGTAAAGATCGTACCTCGTCAATGTCCAGCTGCCTCTCAAACACCGTCATCTGCTCACAGACGCTTCTTCTAAAAGAAGATGAAATTTAAGAAGTTCAGACGTACACGTCTATACAAGCACCCATACTCAACAAACAAGAATCATCTGAACTACAATTTACTTGGTATATCAAAGAGTTGATAAATATTCAATCTATAATACAAAGACACTTTTAATTGCCATATGTGTTGCATATAAGCAATTTTGAAAATGATTGTTTAATTCTAACCTGTTACTATTGTTTTCATTTTGATTTTTTTTGTTTGTTTCCTAACCCTCCGTGTTTCTGTCCCTGTTTCTACCTGTCGGTCTCTGGGGTAAGAGAAGAGGTTTGATTCCAATCCAAAACGTGAAAGTGATAAGTAGCGTGAGAACTCGGTCATATATACAGAACGTTACTTTACAAGGTGCTTACCTTTGGTAATATAGATTTGTCATATTGCTGTAAATCAAAGCTATCCACAACTAATGAGAACTCTTGACTCCCTACGTCATCCCGGAGAATGAAAGCCAAGAAAGTGACATCAGGTTTACTATTTGCAGTAATCACAGATATTAAGACATACTTCCCCCAGCTTGTAATGTGCTGGAAACTGGGGGTGCTCGAAATTGCCCAGGAACTGGTGCAAGTTTTCCAACAGAACAAGGATGATTGGACAGGCAGCTGAATCCCTGACCAGTTAGATTGCTTTGGGACTAAAACCTTTGGAAACCCATCGTGTTTGAGAAGAATTCAACAAGAAAAGAGAAAGGGGGTGTTCTCCAACAGTAAGTAGAGAGCATAGGATTCCAGGAATCTAATATCCAAATAGGCGCACAAGCTAACTTTGCACAAAAATCTCCAAGTCTGTACAGAAAGACACAGACAATGTGGCTTGAAAAATTGACTCATAGAGCCATTTAATGATATTCTATGTGTGTCAAGCACAAACACCTTGCCGAGATAAAAGCATGGCTAAGGACAAGCTCACCCTGAAAGACTTAGAGAGCCTCAACTTGGAAAGGTATTTAATAAGAAAAAGGGACAACTTATTCACTCCAGCATGAAAAGGGCTATTTGGCAACGCTTCTGCTTCTTCCTGTTGCGGAGTTCTCAAAGCACTGCGATGCTCTTTCTTGTCAAGATATTTCTGCTTTCTGATCCAACAAAGATAACCTTGTCACCCATCTTATTTGACAACCCTGAAAGGGACAGTTGCCATATGATTATCCGCGTGCCTTTCCCTACGCTTGCAGCAACTCCTTCACTTTCCGAGCCCTGGGAAGAAGCAGGTGTCTGGATGAAAGTCACCCAGTTAAAGTTCAATATATTATAAAGAGATCAAGCCTATTGTCAAAAGGAAATTTCTAAGAGTGTGCCAGCACCAATAACTCCTCCGTTACCTGCAGCCGGAGATCTGTCTATTGTCATAACCATCCTCAGTCCCTAAAACTCAGAGGATGTATCTGCACTGACAAGAGCCCTAGAGAGCGAAATGGACAACAGCAAACTGCTGCCACCTCTAACTCTGCTTTACTGCATCTTCTCATCCACACGTTTCTTATTTGTAAGTCTTACTAGCTGTAGCATTCCCAAATCGTAATTAAACGAGAAACCAGGTAGGAGCTTCATTTTGCAGGAGAAAGGTTGCCCATCAGCTGAGCAAAGCCCATCTGGAAGAACATAATTCACCTCTTCACTACATTTTCTACCCTTCCACAAGCGAATGAACAAAGCTCCGGTGGGTTTATGGTTCAGAACACCCAGCGACTGTCTCTGCATCACCAGCAGCTCCTCGAGGCTGAACGGAAAGCGCCAGAGCCAGAACCCCCTCGGTTACACAGAGTTAAGCCTCTAAGATCTCCTAATAACTGACAAGAATGTTCAAATCTGATTTTGTATCAAAGGAGAAGTGTCTAGAAATATGAAAAATTATTTTTTGGAGGTCTGTAATAGAAATTACATGATTGTTCCTGCTAAATGTAGGATTTCCTTCATGGCAAAACAGATCTATTTGGAACTTTGGCTGATGCTAATAACTTCATAGATCAACGTACGGTTTAATTGATGGAACAGATGGAAGACACAGACTCTGCAACATTAAAGAGTTATACTTAATGCATCGGAATAACTGTGACTTGGTTTTAAAATGTTCTCCTAATTGTCTGAATGGTTTAACAGTGGCATGAATTCTATTGGATATTTCCACTCATACTGATTTACAGGTTTATAGTATGATTTTTTTTCCCTAAGATTTATTATTTCTGATTTCTGTGTGAATTAACAAAAAGGAAGAAAAGTTTTAAAGACATCTCCTCTTTGGAGGACAGAGAGCTTTGCTTAGCAAAATCCAGGACAATTCAGCCATCAGCTCAGCAAAGCACTGAATTCCACAACTCCCTGCTCACCAAAGAACCACAACATTTACAGCATTTGCTGAAAAGGAATCATTTGCACAGGTCTCAATACTCAAGAACAACACACTGAGCAAAAGATTCAGGTCTTCCCAAGTGAAGGATAAATAGAAACATATCTTGAAATGACAACAGTTTAGCTTTGGATTCCTGTGCACCTTTAATGTTAATTACACGTGATTATTTATATACAAGAGGATGGCGAATTTGCTGATAAACCAAGATTTCTCTTCAGGGCTGCCTGACCCTGAGGTTTTCTTGAAAAATCATCGTTTCTGGCAGCACACAATAAATGCTAATTTGATAATAATATTTCTCTTTCATTTATATCAGCATAGACAGACAAAGTTTGACCAGGCCTAACGAAGACAGACCCGTAATTCACACAAAGTGGCTGGGGCGAGAGCAGGGGGTGGGCTGGACGGGTGTTGGATGTTCAAAAAGAAAATGAGCCTGCCCTGGTTTCTCACACCGCCATCGAGTTAAAAGAGACAACACAGTTATTACAGCTTCTTTCTTTATAAATTATAACATTTGCTATAGAAAATAAGATAAATAAAGACTGGGAAATTAATTCAGGCTGGATTGTGTCTTCAGGACAAAGTTAAAACCCGGCAAGTTTTCTATAGGCTCTGCCATTCTATAAGGGCATGAGATCTGACACAGTCTCCGCTTATCTGTTTAAACATCTATCTTGTAAACAGCACAAACAGGTTGACATAAAATGCTCGAAAAGGGCAGGCTTAAAAGACTCCAGCCCTCCCTGGCCATATTTTAGAGGCACCAGATGTCTGAAAAGCACCCAACTCCTACTGATGTCAAGTAGAGTTAGATGTCTACATCATTTAAAATGCTATTTGGCATTTTTTTGCATCTCAAGGAGTGCAAATGCCCAGCAAATCTGCCCAGTGCCCTTCAAGGTACCTACTGGACACTGAGAATATGGAATTTCTTCTCAGTGCTAATTAGCACAACACAATTACAGGTGTAAGCACTTTCTAGTCACTGGATATTGAAAGAGGCACAGAAGTGCTAAGCTGTCATTGCCCTTCACATCCATCCCCACACACAAGTGGACCCAGCCCATTTCCTCCTGTTTTAGCACAAGGTGACTCTTTGCCCAGTAAAACCCATTGGCTTTTCTCTATAGAAGGGAAAAACTAAGAGGAGCTACAAAGCCACTCACTGAACAATACACCTGCTGTTAACTACTAGCAAATTACCCAGTAACTAGGTAATTCAGAGAAAGGAATAAGCAGAAGAAACGTCTCTACAAACACGCTTCACCACACACCTCCGACACCTCGCGATGCCTCATCTTCCTCAATCGGGTCTTTGTTCTATTTGCAATAGACAAATGGCCATGCAAACTCTGCCCCAATAGTAATGGTAATTCCAAATAAAAGCAGGGACGCCCCCCTACTCACACCTCAACATTCCTCTGTCCTTCCTGATGCAGGTGTAGGTGTTCTATGGGTTGTCAATAGAGAATCCAGCAAAGCCGCCTCCCTGCGCGGCTTCCAACAGAACATCCGCGCCGGGAGCAGACTGGAGTAAATTGTGGTGTTTCCATCACACGTGAAATTCAATGGGCTTTTCATTTTCGGTATAAATCTAAACTAGTTAAAGTCCGTGTATGGAAGCGCCTCTGCTGTGAAACAGCAGTTTGCATTAAAATTACATTATATTGTTTTGACATGTCTGAAGCAAAGGTTAAAATCATCTTTTTGCTGGACATTGTTTCTGTACTATTGCCCCACCGCAGAGCTTCAATATGAACCAGCCCAGAATGATGTGAAATATTTCTGATACAAATTTTATTTTTATGTGAAACTATTCAAATGCTGCTGTACAACATGAACTACCTGAACCAAATCAAATCCTCAGGTCAATTCCTTCTTCCGAGTGCTCCTTAGATAACAAAGTCTTGTTCTGCGAATCTGTTCAATATATTAAAGTTGATTCACTCGGACAGTGTGTAAGATATAATACATTAATCTGGGCCATTTCAATTTCTGAGGCTGGGACTATAAAACTGGTGTGCTGCATATCTAATTTTTTTTGAATACCTGATTTATGCATCCCTCTGATGCACAGTGTCGATGGGATGGAGGATGCGGCGGCTGCATTAACAACGGGCTGCATCAGCACTCAAATCTTATCTTGTTAAATCAGACAAATGTAGCTCAATGAAAAGGAAGGAATAAATGCCTAGGATGGTTGAAAGGAGTGAATTTTAATCCTGTTTGTTAGGGGACTTTCATGGTGGGGGCTGAATGACTGAGACAGGAATGTCCACCAAGAGCTTATGGGACTATGAATTATTATATGCTTATACATACAACTACACATGCAGTATATACAAAGACACAGTTTTTCATTTTATTGCTAAACAGACAAGTAAACATCCACACACCGACACTCATCCATATACAAACACAAACGTTTTTAAAATTGGAGAAATAAATGCCTTTTAGGAAAAGTAGGTCTATATTGCAAAGTGTATATTTCTGGCTCTTTCTCATTCAAGAACCACCATAATTGCTTCTTTGTATATAATTTATCATTTTATGCAGTGAAACAAAAGTTATCACATGGACTAAGTATGCAGAAATAGATTAGATTCTCAGAGTAATTATATATGTTTATATGATTTCGTGGATAGATGGAGTACTGCTGTCGCTCTATACACAGTCAATATTAATTCTCAAGGAAAGAAAATGTTCCTGTATTTGCACAATCAACAAGACCTTTAGAAATAAGCTTTCTGCCAGACAAGGAAAAGTTTCAATGGCACACACTTTGCAGACTCAGCCGAAGTATTCACAATAAATGGAAGGTATTGTCGGAATTAATTCTTAGGGAAGACCCTGAATCACTGATCTTTAATTTGAATTCCTTCCTCTAATAAATTCTTGCATTTTATCTACAAACCACAAGACAGTAAAGAACCTTGGTTTGTTTATCAATAAAAATGTATTGGGCAGAGGGAAGGATCACAAAGCTGTTGTACAAGGCTGTGACCACTGCAAACCAGCTGCATAAACAGACGTGGTACATAGGAAGCCAACTCGTATCCAGAATTACTGGCTCAAAGGTGAGCTTTCATGCCCAGGAAGACACTGGAAATACATTATGCAAACATGCATCAGTTTAGCCTTTATTGCTTGCTTTTCTCTCCACAATTACTAATTAGAACAGAAAAGAAATGTTGCAAGTAGTAGATCCTATCTTGGCGACCTCTTCTGTGTTAAACTCCAAGGTGGCAGCTCTTGGTTTGGACCATCACTAGTGGTTGTTGTGATGTCCCCGCCAGTACGGATGCCTGCAGGGATGCAGGAGGAGTGAGGAGGATGGCTCGGAAGAGCCCGTCACGCACAAACACACCTACCACCTCTCGTAGCTGAAAAAGGCCCTGGACTGAACCCTTGATACGAAAGGGAACTATTTGAATGTTGTGCTTTCATTTCCCTTTTGACTCAACATGAAAGCTCTTCTTTAAATTCATGAAACATAAACATTTTAGAGCTCCTATCTTAACCCAGCCTTAAAATAAAAAAGTAGTAAAGACAAGCAATGACAGAGGCCCAGCCATGACAGAGACTATTTGTTATAGACCTTTTTGATCCAGTTATGCAGGAGAGGTTGGGATATGCAGCCCAGATACGTGCAGGCTAATGGAAGAGAATACAGATAAAAGCTACGTTCTCACTTTTCCTGAAAGTTACAGTGGCTTTCCTATATACGGTGCATATCAACAAGTGTGCAGATCAATTCAAAGCCATATTCCCGTTTAGAGAACAAAGCCGAGGACACGCCTGAGGCTGGTTGGTGGGACCGTCCCCAACCACTCGTGCTCTCAGCTGAGAGCCCTATGGAGGAGGAGTGGTAGGAGACAAGTAAAACGGCCAAACCTTGGGGAAAATACAGATAAAATGAGCGAATCAAGATAATTGTGCTAATTATCATAACGAAGGGAAGGTTCTGTGTTTGCATGAAGGCTCCCCCTCCCCCGGTTCACGGGGGATGCTGCGGATGCATTGAGGGCAAACGCGTTCCTGGCCTCGCTGGCTGCTCCGGCACAGCCGTGTCCCCGGGGTCACCCTGCAGCAGCGACTCCTTTCTGCCCTGCAGAGCGCCTTCCAAAAACGCCTTTGCAACGGATATTTGCAGTGTCCACAAGAACTTCAGCTCAGTTTAACACGGGGTGCTCTGGTTTTATTTTTTCCTTTTTTTTTAATCCTGTTCTGCGGTAGCAAAATAAAACACAAAATGCCTTTAAGGTCACGGAACAGTGACCTCATTGGCTGGGCTAATTTGATTGTGCCAGAACAATAGCACCGTACTCCTCTGCCAGCCAAGTGCATGCTAATTATGCGATTTGCCCTTGATAAGACCTTGGTGGGTCATTCAGCAGTTGTGATCTGTCACTGACTTCTAATCATGTATTATCGTCTGGGTGAGTCAGAATGGTACCCTAAGCTTTCTGTCTTTACAGCAATGTGGCACTCTAATTACCTTATGCCAAGTGGATATGCAGAGACTGAATTAAGTGATCACTGTGATTGCCTTCAAAATCTTCTCTTTATCCTTTGTGTTGCTTCTCTGCAATTTACATTTTAAGATGCCGAGAAGCTTTTGGTGAGACTGAAAATGCCACTCTAAAAAATAATGATTTTTTAATTTAAAAAGCATAACACTAAATTTAACTCACACCAATTCCTAACAGTATTTAAATGCTGCTAAACAATATACCTCACTAAGGATCTTGCAGTAAACTTGTTGGAAATTATAAGATATCCTTTCCCTTTTAATCTGCAACCAAAAGAGAAACAAAAGGGAAGAAGCCTAACCTCTTTCTAAAGTTTTAACAATTTGTAATTGCTATTTAATAAGCAAAATTAGTTGCAAAGTGCTTCGCCACATTTATTATGCCTGTGAAATGCACGTGCCGATATGACAAATCTATAGATCAAATGTAAAGCTTGAAAAGCTTAATCACTGTGTTTGTTACTAATGGTAAAGATGGGTTGACCCTGTAAGTCTTAGAAATTCGGGAGCAAATTTCTCACCTCTCGGTTAACTCCTTTTGTGGCAATTCAAGGGATCTGGGAAGGTTAATGGTGAAAACGCTGGGTTTTTACCCAGCACTTTGAAAACCAGTTCGAGCTGCACCGTACTTCTCTATTGTTGCATAGCAACTCTCCAAAACTACAAAGCAATCTGTTATGGTAAACCAGTTGTATTAACATCTGTATTTGCCCAAAGAATGATCTAATGCTTTTTGCAAAGAAAATGTGGTGATGTGTCTCTAGGTTAAATAAACCAAGTAATGATTTATAAAATCTGATAAGATACATTTGTCTGAATCATCCTTGAAAATATGAACCCTGAAGTGCTACTTGAAAGTTGTCATAAAACAGACAAAAAATCCTCGCAATGCTAAATTTATTGTACCACTAACAGAAAATAAGGATTTTCAAAGCTTTTCTGTATTGTGTGTCAATATTGCAGTATAATTTTTTTTTCATAGAAACAAACTGAAAAAAAAAATAGTCAATAAAAACCATAAAGGACAATTGAGAAAAAATTGCAAGCCTTATTTTCCTTGAATCACATGATGCACAAGTAGCTTTATGTGCTGAAACCTTGGTTTGTTTGGGGGTGGGGGGATGGAGAGACAGAGCAAAAGAGAAAGGCAGAGCGCCTAGAAATAAGATGCATTCCCTGGGTGGCAAAACAAAAGAGTCCAAGGGAAAAAAAATAGAATAAAAAAAAGCCGTAGAAAGTTGACACAGTCAAGAATAATGGCTAAATCTATCAAGTTTGATCAGGTCTGCTATAATGAAGTGGAGCTTCATATTCCAAGCAGGGACAATGAAGACAGAAGTCAGGCTCTAGAAATGTGCTGCTCACTTTGTGCCTGGAATATGCAGCAGCCAGCGGGGAGCCACCAGATAATTACACAGTATTTGTGTGGGTCCGGGAGCTTCCCGCGCAGGTTGAATGCCCGCGCTGTATTAAAAGGCAGCACAGTGAAATGTTTTTAATGAATATTTTTGTCAGGGAAAGAAAAGGCATTTGAATGATTTTTGTGTATGCAGGGAACGAGAGGTGGAACATCACTGTCAAAATACAGGTACCTTTATTTATATTTACTTATTTATTTACGGTTTCAGGAGCCTGATGTCCTTTCAATAATACAAATCACAACACTAGGTTAATGTTATTTAGGGCTAATTGCACACGCAGTCCCCTAACTAATGCTTGCTGTTAGTATGTTTCGCTGCAATCCTACATCAAACTGGCTTCAAACTACTTTTATTTTTATTTCCAGTAGAAGCTGAAATGTTTAGACACATTTAATCAGAAAACTCAAAGAAGAAGTAACACAGATGTTGATACTTACTATTCAGTAGCCCTTGGCAGTGATAGATCTAAACCACAAGAATACATTATTTCAGCACTCTCTAATTCTCACCTAACAGATGTGAATAATCCACTGAATTAAAAACCCCAGACATGATACCCATAAATGCTCGTTTGGCAGTGCGAGCAACTGCATTGATCAAAACCTGGACTTCAGGAAAAAGTTCATTTGAAAGGGTTTTTGCTGGTCCGGATTTCAGTATTACTCCCAGCCCAGCAAGGCCCTGTTTTGCTGCTTAAGATTGAACCACTCCCGGTACACACAGACTGAGACAATTTGAATGCGCTGCTCCGTGCAGGATTAAATCAGGCCCTTCAGGTTTCGCAGCACTGTCCTCCACAAGAAACACAGGTCCATAGGCTTGCCTTGTGCTCTAGATCAGCAACAGCAACTCGCAAGGATTTTTTGGAATCTAAATATTAATTTTTAAACAAATACGATGCTCGGTTTTATAATTAAACAGTGATTGGATAGAGAGGAAGTCCCCAGGTGAGAAAGGAGGCCCAGCAACCCCCTGGTTGCCGTCCTGAGCCTCCATCCAGCCTCCTGATTGCCAAATACTGAACGAGAGAGAACATTTTGTTGCTCTCCAGGGATGCATTTTAATATCTATATTCCTTGGGAAAATACAAAAAATTTGGAACAACTTGGAAACGAGGAATGTAATTAAAAGGGAGTGACTTCTTTGGTGCTGACACCTGAAAGGTGCAGCAGAAGACACAACGAGCTCGTCCTCCACAACATCATGGGAAGAGAAAACTTAAACACTTCTACAGTTTTAACTCTGTGCTTACAAAAAGAGGAGTAGTTGTGATAAAAGTCCTGGGAAAACAGCAATGAAATAGAAACATGTGCCACCTGAATCAGGTTACTGGAGAAAACAACCTCATGGGTCAATATAATGTAGTCAAAGACTTTTTTATGTAAAAGGGCCCTAGAAAATTAATTCCAATATTGTCACTGATTTTAAAATTCTCAGTCTCTAAGGAAAGGTTGAAGTGTCTCATGTTAGATACGGCCACAAGTTCATCCTCCGTCTAACTCCAGTCATTTCCCTTTTTGCTACTGGATTGAAATACATCCATGACCTGCACTTGTTTGGTGTTTGTTTTGTTATTTTAACTTAAAATCCAAGTTGTGAAAATTCTTGCTCACAGAAATTCTTTTCTGGTTCGCTTCTGAGCTTTGGTGTTTGTTTGTTTTTCCAGAAATCAAACTGAAACTTCCTTTACAGTGAGCGCTTCAGTCCTTGTTGCTGCAGGGCCCGATCCTGCACCTTCACCAGCCATTTACCACAAAGGTAAATTGTTCCTGTTCCACCAGGAACAAATCCTGACGCAAAAGGGAATAAAAGGGTTTCACATATCTCACCCCTCCCCTTTTTTTTGTTTGCATTCCTATTTTAGCAACACACAGCGGCACATTTTCAGAAATGATCAAAGGACTAAGCTGGAAATACCTCTTTCAGAATTATCAGCGCTGTGTTTTTCCCAGGGAACAGAATGCGACTTCTACTCCGCTCTTTGTCTGCGGCAGCTCTCATTTAAAAGGAAATCTTTCAATTACCAGATGAAGAGGTAAACAGCTGTCACGTTTGGAGCCCAAGCAAACATCATAACCTACATTCCATCCCCCAGAGCAACAAAACCCAGACCCTCCTCTGCTGCAAAGGAGGCGATGGGAGCTAAGTGATAGTTTTCATTTTATTTTTGGCAAGTTCTTAAAATTTTTGCAGCTCCAAATGCTTGAGCCCATCTCTGAAATGGAGGGGAAGACGATAATTACTCCTTTGGACCCCTGGCTGTTTGAGGTCGCCTTTTGCGAGTAGAGCAAATAGTTGCAACTAATCAACTGTGGCAACTCGTGTTTGCTCAGTTCACTCTCCCAAATACGTTTTTAAGTAACTAACATATCTAACTAAAGCTCACGGCGTACTTATCAAGAACCGAGCTTTCTACACCCGCCACAGCGCTCAAAGCCTACGGTACGCAGTTCATTTTTGGTTCACTGTTGTTACAAACGAGCTGAAAGAATAATAAACTTGTTGGGTCAGATGCTCGTTTTCGTTACGCCTGCCCATTTAATTCCGTGTAAGCCAGTGCATTATACCAGATTTACAGGACTCCGAGTGACAACAGGAGTCAGTCAAGGCTCTGGAATCCACTTGGGTTTACACAAGTTAAAGTGAGGGCAGAATTTAGCCCCTAAAACAGGAAAAAAGAAATCTTAATACCATCATTGCTCTGCACAGGCTTCCATTCCAGCAGCCATATAACCTGGTTAATGTAGGCAGAGTTTCTTTTTGCGTCTGTATATTAAACAGCTATTTTGCCAATATTTATACGCCCATATCCCTCAGAAGCAGCGGAGCCGGGGATATCAACCATGGCTGTTAGTCCCGTTGCATGAGATGAGCTTTGTATCAAAGGAAAAAAGGCTCCTCTCCATCTCACATGCTTTATTTTATTCAACCAGCTCTTTTTCACATTGTTATATCCAGTGAATATAGCACGGTTGGATTCAGAAGAGAACCTTAAGCGTTATCATAATGCTTAGAAGCAATGGCTTCACACTGTATAATCTATCAAAGGTGTCAGATTTACAAAATGCAGATTTTCTGTCACATTTGGGCACTATAAGCACTGTATCTTTTCACTAAGGTGCTGACTGCTGTTTTAATGAGGCCCTTTGGTGGCTGTAAAAAACTGAAAGGAGAGGATTATAGGGGTTACCCTAGGTATTGTCTATTTGTCTTACAAATTTCACACTAACTACCAATTACATCGCCATAAACCTTTTGGCTACTTCAAGCTATATGCCATATAATACATAAAAAATACGCTATGTTAACCTCTTCCATATTATACGAGTAACTACAGCCACTGATGCAAGTAACATATCTAATGAAGCCAATAATGAGCCTCTTTAAAAGTAGTCTTGTTATAGGAATAATATCCGAGCAGTTCAGTTAAAGGCTAAGGTCCATTATGGCACGATTCCGATGTTCTCCGGGCCCAGGGCTGAAAAGATGCTGACACACTAATTCAGGCTCAAGAAGGGCATTAATCTCACAACCTTCTCCTTGTCATGCTTAATGGGACATCCTGCCTAGGTGAAATGAACCTGATGTATTCAGGTAAACATAATTTAATAAGGAGGAAAAAAAAAAACACAGAGAAAACCAAATAGCTGGGGTCTGACATAATGGCACGGGGAACACTTACAATTCAGTTCTAGTGGAGAGGACTGTTAATGTTTGACTGAGAAGCAAGCAATGTACGAAGATAAAAGGGTAAATAATGCAGAATTTGTTTAAAAACCCACCACTGAATTATTAGTGCATTTAAAGGAGTATGTTAATTTGGAGGAAGAGATGCGCTAATGTGGGGCTTAAAGCACTTGGGTGTAAAATAGAGATCTGAAGCTATATCATATGATATTTAAAAGGCAAGCATGAATGTCAGTGAGTAGCTGTATATCCTCTTTTGGCTGTCATCAATCATAAGTCTAATAAGCCACCTAAAATTATGTCACAAGGTAGGGAATAGCATCAACCACAGCGGCTAAAGAAGCACAGGCCCTACGTGCAGACTGGGTGGCAAACGCAGGACACATCTCTCAACCCCAACAAAAGCACAGGGGACTATAAGGAAAACAAAACGGCCAAACCTTGGGGAATACACAGTATATCACAGACCTGGTGTTCTGTGCTGCCGGATATAAAGATGTTTATGGCCATTCCTTAACTTAGCAGGAGATAAAATTACAAAGTGCAAAAAAACATTGCCAGCAAGTAAGCAAAAAATTAAAAAAAAATTGATACATGAATTGAAAATCAAGTAGCTAAGAAAGGGAAAATATTAGGATGGACCCTTTCACCAGTATGAGCAGGACTTTATTTCCCCAGAATTCACCCTTCGCTGCCCCCCAAAGCCCAAAGGTTGTGCTACATGTTTCTGTGCTGGGTGAGAAAGCGGGATGGAATGATCCCATGCTCAAAGGGAGTTAGACTATTACAGACGCTACTCGGTGACCAGAGTCAAGAGGGGACTTCTGAGAAACCAGAACCTGCTGCACCACTGCAGAGCAGGGCTGGTGTCCTCCAGCTCTGTGTGTTTATTTTATTTTATTTTATTTTATTTTATTTTATTTTATTTTATTTTATTTTATTTTATTTTATTTTATTTTATTTTTTATTCTTTTACTCAACTACAGCTCCATTCCTTTCATTCCTGTACATCTCAAGCACCACCGTAGCACCAAAAGCTCAGGGAAAAAAAGAACGTGGAATCTCTTTGGCTGTTGCCGGATTTTCTTCTCATCCGTAATTGTAGTCATTGTATAACTGGGCAACGGGTTTGTTTCCCATCACAAGGATAACATTGTTAAGAAACCAGAGAATATTGGGTAAATCTGGAAGCGTTTGTGGCACAGTTGTGTTGCAGTTGTGTCGTGTTCCAGAAAGGGAACCAAATGCACCTTTCTTCCAACGTTATTCCCTTTGCCATGCTTCCAGTTTTTTGAGAAATGGAGCCCAAACTGCACCTGTTTCACATCGCTGAGAAGAAAACAAAACCTATCTTTTAACTAGCCAAAAAAACCCCAGGTATGGAAAGAACAGTATTCAGTTGGGCCCTTACAGACTTGTACATACAGACGTTAATCTTGTTAAGCCTTGAAACACAAACTCCAAATAGGCCTTTGCTGCCTCACTGCCTCCCAATACACCTTTTGACCATAAACATCTGGGTATTTTATCTAGGCTGATTTTTGCAAGCCGTTTACTCTAAAGCCGCTAATACGCACTATCGCAGTGGGGCTCGGCGGTGCCTATTAGGTGCTGGTCACGCCGAGCGGGGCTCGGGCTGCAGACACATTGCACCCCGGGGAGCTGTAGGACACTCTGCTGCCGGAAGGCAGAAACCTCCGGAGCTCTGCGGTGCACAGAGGAGAGCGCTCGCCGTTAAATTATTTCACAGGGAGAGGCCTATTACCTATGAAAGCTGATCCTGCTCTTAAAGACGAGAGCAAAGGGACCGTAACCCTATTTGAGGGGAGACAGCATGTCCAGAAGCATCAGTCCCAGGGCTCCCAAGGACCACAAGGATAACGGGTACTTGTGTCAAGTACATCTGATGTGCAGTTTCCCATCCTGCAGAAACCTGTGTCTGCCCAAAGATGGCCTGAATAAATCGGCTATTTACAGGTTCAACAAAGAAGTGTCCGGTTGTACCCGCTCGCACCAGCAGCTTGTAAGAGATTTGGGAATAGAGCCCAGCAAGATGTTTGCCATAAAGACACTGATATCAGGTATGCCCTTCTGGAGGTAAACTGGTTTAGCACCAGTTTGAGTTACTGGCAGAATCTCCATTGATTCACGAATTTTGGAACAAGCCCCAAGTCTACAGTCTCATTCTCCCTTCATTTTGGAATTACAGATATTAATTTGGGTAACATTTCTAGACAGGTTAAAAGCGATTAAAAAGTTTGGACAACAACAAAAGAAAATTATAGTGATACATCCCCGTCAACGGCAGATTGACTGTTTCATCAGCCCCGGCCCCTGCAACTCCATGATAAACCGGAGGTTTTCCTTAGGAAAAGCCTGTTGGTTTTTGGTTTTAAAAAAACAAAAGGGTACATCTCCATCACATACTACATAAACCCACCATCTATGGAGACAGACGCACTGAATTCCAGCATTTGGAGCTACTGTTGACAGCAGAACCTACAAAGATGACAAACTGGCAAATTCTACATTCTATTAATATGGGTCTGCTTTATAGTGAGACTGTGCCCAACCTGCAGTCAGAGCACAGCTGGCTCATCTGGAAAAGATGTAGAAATACAGACTTCCCTACTTCACAAACTTTCCTAGTGTCACAACAATCATCAGGTATTGGCACTGAGTTCTCATGAATTTTCTTAGGACTACTTGCCAAGTTAAAGGTGATTTTTCTCAAAATAAACACAAATTTTTAAAAATAGTAAGAATTTTTAGCAGTGTGTGATCTTCTGGCTGGGAAGTTGGTGGTTCCAAAACTCAGCTGAACTTGTCCACAAGACCCATAATTAAATGAACTGTATTGTGCCGCTGAAGTTTAATACATGAAACAGCAGAAGGGAAAATGATTTTTCACCATTAGAGTACAGAAGTGTCCACGTTTCCTATTCTGGCAGCAAGTTAATATGCCCTTAGTTTTCAGGTCTCAGTTTTTCATTTGGTGTTTCAACTGTTTCAGAGAAGCAGATAAATCTTCAAGATTTGGAGGGGACGAGCTCGCTATATTGCAGCTCCAAGGCTTTGCCCAGCACCACCAGTTTATCACAAAAATTCCCCCCTTGATGTTGAGGGGAAGAGAGAGTCAACAATATTCCCAGTGTTTGGATTCGATGCTTTTGAATGAATGATCTCCTAGATATTGTTTCCAGCTCTGTCCTGACGTTCTTTGGGTGTTGCCAGGCTGCTCCCCACACATTTACTTTTCTTCCCATCCCAACGGGAACTGCTTTCTACTCTCTAAAAAAGTCACCTTAGGCACCTGAATGAATAGTTTGGTTATGTACTCTGTTAAGTCTTTACTATAGATCAGTGTAAGCGTGCTACACAGACAATGCTTTAGAGCTGACATTTTAAAAGGTGCAAATGTCCCTTCGAGGTCTCTTTGAATTATCCAGATTAAAAACAAACAAAAAGACCAAGAAAAACCCAAATAAAACAACAACAAAAAACCCAAACGAAAACCAAACCAACAACAAAAACAACGCAAAAATATACAGAGATTTCCCCTCAGCTCAGCTTTCCTTAGTACCATGAAATATAAAATGGTAGAAAAAGTTGGCAGGAATAAATAGTTCCATGGAGTTTCTAAAGCTGCAATTGATGTTAATGAAGCTACACCTTATATGGCAAGGAGATGCAGTATATATTGGGTAAGTAAGAAAAATGATCAGCCGTTGTGCTCTTCCAATATAGTACATCAGGGTATTGCCACTGTAAAGCTATCTTTATTTTAAACCATTAAATAAAACAATATAAATCTGCAAGCAGGTGTTTCTTGTTGCGGGAGCATCGGAAGTTGTAATGCAAACAACCTAATTTTAGCATCTATGCGGAGTGTGAAGCAAATTTAGTGATGAGCGACGCAGCGAGTGCAGGGAGGACCCGACCAGCAGGAGCTTCCAGCAAGACGATCCCGTTAAAGCAGAGGACTCGGCGCTGAGGGAAGAGCCGAGAGCAGGTGATGGAAATGGGGCTTTGCCGAGCGCCCGGGCCCACTGTACACGCTAAGTTGTTGTTTTCTGCTCAGCTAAGCAGCAGAGAATTGATATGTTAGCAATGAAGTGCAATGACAATTAAATTGTAACTGACCTACATGTTACCGTCATTACGCTTTCTCTTTTTTACTGCTTTCCCTCTTATTTAATCACACAGTATGGGGTTTTTATTAGGCTGTAATGTTAAAATCTTCATCCATTTAGCCATAAATGTTTGACTGGATATCTATCAGACTTCCTTGCACTATACAAACAAAACCATTTTGCTGAATCATTGTTGACTTGTTTGTGGCCTAATTTAATGAGTGTAATAACTTACATTACTATCCAGTTAACATTTAGGAGCCCAGAAAAGACCTGCTAGCATGCAGCAGGCTAGTGTGTATGTTTTCTATTCATATCACTCCTCTTTGCAGTAAATTTTTTCCAATAATATGCACTTTTTGCAACAGTGGCTTTGCTTTTCCTCAGCCCGGGTTGAGTTCTTCATTGCCAGGCTGCAGCGCTAAAAATCAAATGCCTCAAAACACTGATCCAGTTTCAGCTTTCTAGGGATTGCGCAACTACCCACGTAGCCATCAAAATATCAAATAACACATTCATTACATCACACTTGTGCAGGAAGATGCGTTCCTGAGGAAGAAACCACCAAACCACGCAGGCTGGGCTACTCTAGGAAGCCATTGGCTTTGAAGCGCTTTCATTTTTACTCTATTTTCTTGGGGAAAAAAGAAAATCCTTCTTGTCACTACTTACACTTTGAGCACTCGGGTAGCATCTGACAGTCCTGCAGATAATTCAGGGACAAAATAAAGTCTCCATGTCCATACACTAATTTAACACACACCTGGCAGAAAGAGACATTTTGCTGCTCGCGAGGCCGTAACTCCAACACCAACGCATAGAGAAAGTGACAATTTGTCAAGTGCAAAGGTTGAAATTCTCCATTTTCCACAGAATAAAATTCATTCCAGTGCAACAAAGGGACATCACCAATTACACTTGATTGCAGCATCCTTTGTTAATTGCGGCGAATCAAGCTGTACCATGGAATCACTACAACGTTTCTATTGTAAAAGTTATGCTGTACTAAGTAAATCCCGAAGGATGGAAGAGTCTCAGTTGCCCCCCAGACGCATTCAAACAACGCTCTGACTTCTGCCCACAGTAAAAACAAAAAGCAAAACAAATTAAAACAGACAAGAAAGAGAATTTTGCCTCAATAAGCATAAGCCTGGCCGTGCTGTCAAACTGTTGGTTACCTCCACAAAGAGTGTTTCAAGCTCTTTAGATTTTTGGAGGAAAGTGGGAGGAGTGGTATATATATTTATTTTTAAAGTATATTCTGTGAAGCCTTAGGAATCAGTTCTGTTGCCTGTTACCTCCCCAGCCAAAACTGTCTTAACGCTTTCCCCCTCACACCCTCTTTGCCTGTAACAATGGACAAACTGAAAGGGCACAGGAAAAACACACCTTTTAAAAACAATTAATACATTGCAAATGTCTTGAAGAATGGCAAGTAAAAGCAAAATTGTGTATTTCATCACCCTTGAAAAGAGTCTGAGCATCGGGGTGGGGAATACAAGAAATCACGACTTCAAGATTGCACAAATTAAGAAACAATATTGTTCTAAATCTGCCCAATGTGTGCACTCCAGCGTTTGGGGAACATTGTCCATGGGCATCTTGACCATGAAACTTCTTATGCACTATTTTACTGCGAACTTCAATAAATACAGCAATGAAACCCATTTGTGATAGCTATCAAATGAATGTGCATTACCTTTGCCTCTGACATATGGAAACGGATGGAAACAAAGCCTTTCAGGACACAGCTCACAGTCATTCAGCGATAATACACTCACATTGGCATTAAAAACATGGATTCTTCAAGTTCTTAAATCTCCTGCGTCCCTTGTGGTCAAATAACTCAGAAATACATATTTTCCGAACTCCTTCTCAATATTAGATTGCATAATTAGATGAGGTACTTGTACTCATCACAGGATGGATACACACTGATGAAAAATTAGGCCCATCATGCAGAAAAGCAGTAAGCAGAATATAATGTAGGCTGGAAGAAGTTGTTTTCAGAGGCAATTCAGGGAGGCATGCTAATTCCCCAGAACCTATGTTTAATTTAGGATTTTAGTTTTGTAGCTCAGCCTTAGTTCTACATCCCAGTGTGGGACGCCGGTGGCACCACAGCCCAGAGCCTCCGCAAAAACACGTTCTAAGGTGGGCCTAGAGAAACATCACGGAGCTTTTAAGGTCAGGTTTATTACCACCTCATTGCAAAGTTTATTATCAGGGGAAGTAAAGATAATGAGCTACAATCTGGTTGGGAACGCCATTTGATTTGAGCAGACAGTGGGCTCCTCCTGCACCCTCCTGTGCAACCGCATGGATATGACTGATCCGCTACAGAGCGGCTTGCTCCATTTGGTGATTTAAATCTCTGTTCACCACAAAAATTCACTTCAGCGCGAGATGTCGCATGTGCAAATGTCCCATTGCCACGTGCAGCACCTCGCGCTGAGCTCAGCGGGGCCCTTCGCGCCTTCTGCTGGCAAAGGCCAAAGCTCCAATCATTAGTTAAAATTCCTGCAACTGTCAAAAGAAAAATAACTGATAAAATATATCCAGTAGTTTCTCTGGAAATTACTGACGTCATGCAAGTGTGTTGAATGCAGTGATTTCACAAGAAGACTATAAAAGGTATAAAAAAATTCTATCAAAATCAAAACTGCTCTGAATTTGATCTCAATGATTCACAATTTTCCTGAACTTTTGGCTGGAGGTTTGTTAGTGTTTTTTAATTGAAAAAAGTCTAAACATTTTATTTTTGTGTGTTTATTATAATGAAATATTTCCATTTTATTCCCGAGTATGTTCGTGTCAAACCAAAAGAAAAGGAATACATCGAGAATTAAATCCATTTCATTTTGGGTAGAACAAACATCTCAGCCGCTCTAAAAGATAATTTTTTATTTTGTTTCTATGGCATTATTAAAAAGGAATAAAAAATGTCGCATGTCAATGCCATAAAAGACATTCCTTTGGCTAGCACCCCCAAAATTATTTCTATAACCATATGCAAAATACATTGACTCTGATTTTGCAGTGAGATGTCAGCTGAACAGTTTCTCTTCCTTCCTGTATTTTTGCTTGCCCTTTATATATATATTAGTTTGTTTGTTTTCCTTTTTAGGATTTTTCATGACCCTATTGACAAAGAACCTCTCCTTTCCTCAAAAAGGGTATTCTAACAACACCTTTCTCTCTCTCAGGGTTTATGTTTCGCCAGAATGACAACATTAAGTACCAAGTCCACTATTTTGAAGGCCCCGGTCAGTGTCAGTTATGCAGGGATGGGAAGATGATTTCAAGTCTGAAATAGCCAAAGTGGGAAATCACAGCTACGAGTCAGCCGGGCTTAGAGACAAGTAGCAGCATCTCCTAAGAGACTTTGCTCCCTTCCTCAGTCTGTTGTACCAGAGTCAAAAATCAGAGAGAAGACCCTATGTATCTCTTGAAATGTCTCCAAACATCCAGAAAAATGCACTAATCCCATCCTCATGTCTCAGTATTTTAAGACATATGATGGTGTATGGATTTGCCACTTCCTAAAAAATTTACCTGAGTTTCTGTATTTTAAGTGAATGACATGAACTTCCTGTAAAATGTCTTTAAAAAGTAAATATGAAATTGCCAATATTTTATGAGTAGCTAATATAAATAACCAATATTTGATGATTAATTATGTTTTGGCCACTCAGTTTTATCGTAAACTGAAGGGCTGTAGGGCTTTGGGTTTAAGTCTGCAGCATGAGATGCACTCCATTGATAACATAATATTGGTCTATGGAAGTCACATAACAAATGATTTAATTGCAGGAAAGGTTTTTGGAAAGATATCCAAATTCAATATATAGTTCTATTTGGTTTTAAAACCCTTTAAACATCTCAGCAATAGCAGATTGTGTAAATTGTCAAAAAACGGTGTATTTTGAAGCATTACCAGAGCCACGATTATTAGTTTTATTTGGAACGGATAACAGCACGCACCATGTGCCCCAAGAGTCATGCTGAAGATTTCTATTATTAAATCCTGCAACCTTAAATATTTCGTGGGGTTTTTTTCACTGGTATTTCTAACTCTTCCTATATTCTATTTGTAAAACAGAGAAGTGGGTCTGGCAGCAAAAAAATCTGACTAAACAACCCTGTGACTCGCAAGTTTTCTGCTTTTCCTTCTCACTTACTTTACTAACTCCTCAACATGGCATGGAAAGCATGACACATATATGTTGAGCACATTAAAACACGATGCACATTATTGATCCTAACGTAACTCTGGCAGCCTGGAACCTCTTAGTCAAACGAACGCACCGAAAGGCAAAGGCACCAACAGCTCTTGGGTTTTGCATCTCAGTCACCAGATATACATAAGACAAACCCAAGGAACAATTTCTGCAACTTGCCTTGAAACAGGCGCAGCCCAACAGGAAACAGCATCTTGTTCTCCCTCGGAAAAACAGCGACGACTCGGGATAACTTGCGTGCTACGGCTCAGACAACTGAGAAACACAATTCCCCAACGCGCAGGACTCGGCCCCGTGGAATCCAGCAGGAAATGAAGGTAATATTCATAATAGAATATAGTTTTCTGCAACTTCCTGAACAGAGGATCTGCAAAATCTCCAACACTAAAATCCCACATTATTCTTTAAAACTCCAGTTGCTGCTGCTCGTGACGCCGCCGTCCATGCGGTATGGAAAGCGCTGGGTGGAAAACTGAGGCAGACAAACTGGGAGTCACGCTGTAACCAGGGAAAAACCTAAAAGCTGCTTTGCTGGATGAACATACAAAAGCTGGATGATGAAGTTAATCCTTGGGGTATAAAAGAAACAAAGAAAAATGTCTTCCAAATCCCATGATTGCAAGCAGAGAGACTGAATCCCAAACCTGACGCCCTCCTCCACTCTAGGTAAGTATCACTGCGCTGGATTCAGGAGTCTCCCATACGTCTTCCTTTCGGCAATTCCGAATTGACTCCTAGCACAAATTCTACACAAGTCCCCGTTATATTTTCTACCAGAACAGACGTGCTGGATGTCCGGCCAAGCCCCGGAATTACCAACTCCTCCATCCGGACAACATCGCACTTGTGGTACTATCCGCTTCTTTGGGAACTCTACAAATTTACTTGAATTATTTAATCAGTTTGGCTGAAATTCACTAAGCATTAAGCTGTTAGTTGTTACTTAACATTCCTTATAAATTGCATTTATTAATTTCAGGAAGGAGACTTGCCATTGCTACAGTAATTTAAATTAGTACCACATGGCTACAGACTGCCATTAAATGATTCTTTGGGGCAAAAATCAGTTCCTTAAGGACATTTAAATGACACTAGAGATAGGCTAACCAAATTTTTGTCCAGGAAGTAACAATTTATCAAAAACGTAATAAACCATGGACGAAATATCCATTGTAAGCAGCACATAATGCGGTCCATGAAATGACATTTTAGCATCTCTCACTCTGGCCAGACTGGAGTTTGCTGACAGTGCAGGGTAATGCTCCATTGATATTTAACAGTCCCCAGCTACATGGTACTTCGTGATACTGTAACTTTATACACTCCAGCCCATTCTCAGTGGCACTATATCACTCAACTTTGACATACAACGTCGTTCCATTTTCTTTGCTTAATTTTAACGCTGTAGATGTTTGAACTTCCCAATATTATTAACTTTGAAAGCAACTGGGGAAAAGAATCGCCTCCCTTCCCAGTTCTCCCTGCACTTCTCGGATACACACACGCGCACACCCTTGTGATAAAGCTCAGCATCGTTTCCCTGGTCACGAGGCAAACGATGGTCTGTGCTGGTGCTCACCAGCACGAGCAGCAGAAACCCAACACCTGGACACTCTTTAACCTTGATGTGGGATAGACAAGAGTACACCAGCACCTCCTATAGGGAAATCTGGATGAACGCCACATATAAAATAACAAAATAAATGTATAAAATAATAGATTCATCTTCCTGCAGCTGAAGATAAATATTAAATAATCCTGTCTGCTTCTAGCTGAAAATTAATTTCTTCTAAGGCAAATAGTGTAATACGTATATGCGTTTCAATTCCCATTTGGCAAAAAGCCTATTTTCAGTATGCAGTACGTAGACTTCTGAAATGCTAGAACTGTGCTCATCACAGACACACTTAAACAAATAACATTTTCTTCCTTTGGGTACCAATGCACTGTGGTCTAATAAAATATATATTTTAGAGCATCAGTGTTCCCAACAAATCCAGATATCCAGACTAAAAGTGATTTTTTTTTAAGCCTTTCCTTTTCTCCTTTGCAATATGAGTAACAGTTTGCACCAGAAGCACTGAGTGCCACTACTTTCAAACAGCCACAGAGGTACCTCATGTACCTTAGCATGACAGATTTCCCATGTGCACTTACATCTTTATACACGCTCTTCTCCGCCCCTTCCCCACCAAAGCTCTCTCCTTCCCTTTCAGAAACACCATCTGATTGTCTCTCACGCTGTCCTCCATGTATCTTATTTCCAGGGCATATTATAAGTCTATCTTATCCTCTCTTGGCTATTTTAAAAATTCCTTCCCCATGTTTGGAGCCCTCAGGAGCGACGGGTGAATTGGTTACCGAGTCTGGATATTTTTCTAGACCCACCTATCCTTACCCATGCAAGCACTTGCATTTACAGCTTCACTGGCAGACTGGTCATTCTGGCCTGTTCTGTGGTCCAGCCTGGGCTCTGATGGGAAATCTGTGACACTGAATTTTTCCTCTGAAAACTTTTTGAGATATTTTCATCTCGCTATCTTAGCTGGGACCCAGTGGGTAGCAAACCAACCAGCTGCTCTGATGCACGATGCACAGATAAGATATTAGACCAGCTACCACGGTGATTGATGTTCTAAAAATATCCAAGTCAGCTGTACTAACAGATAGGTTAAATATATATGGCTGCACTCTACCCGGATTGCGATCTGCTAGGATGAGGATGCAGATAAGGATCAGTTTGGAAAGTTAAAAAAGGGGGCACAAAAAAGTATGCGTAAAACCAATCTTCTGAAACTCTATTGGTCTCATGCATTAAGACGGTATCTTTTTTATTTTGTGTCCTTTTGGTATGGCAACGGTATCTGGTACGGTTATGCACACGAGGAGAGGACAAATATGTAGATTGCAGTGGTGAGAAGGGATCCAGCTCTTAGCAAACATAACGTGACAGAAAGCATTTGTTGCTGCTACTGAAATTTGTGTATCCAAGCATTCTGCGAAGTCTAATGTGATCTTAGGCTGCCTGCTGCCTTGGAAACTAGTGGTCAGGTACTCTCAGCAGTGGGCATAACCAGCTAGAACATTTTGATTAGATGAAATTTCATGGAACTGAAATATTTCACACGCCGGTTTCGGTGAATTTCTCTCAAGGACTGAAAGAGAGAGAGTGCTCCTGGGAAAACCCAAAAAACTGATCCCGGTGGTTTGGACACCAGGATGCTGGAGCTCCAGATTCACAGATTCACACCCCTGTTGCACCAAGTGACCTGGAATTAAATCAATTGCACTTGAAGCCAACAACAGGCTGGCCAGGCTGCTAACAAAGGACAGAGCCAAAAGATTTAACCTCAAGATGCCTTAACAAAATACCAAACATACCTACTTTTCAATGTTGTACGACTTTCCCCATTGCAACCCTGAAACCTTGAGAATTCAAGGAAAATTTGCCCATTTGCCCAGAAGCAAAGCACTTGGGTTACAAGAGCCACCAGTACAGAGCATTTCAGACAAAGGCTGGTTTACAAAGGATCTAAAACCACTGAAACATCGGGTAATGAGGGTTTCACTTCCTAATAATCTTCGGAGAAGCAGAAATTCATTTTCCTCAGATACAATTTTAAGGTTACGAGGCTGAACAAAGAGTATCGTTATTGTAGGCGTAATAGAATCAAATTAGCAAGGAGAAAATGTATTAGTATCGTTAGGTGTATTTTATATGTCCTACCTCCGCCGTCCAGGAACCGGAGTTCAGAAAGAAGGTTTGGTGGAGGGGACAGCTGCAAAATATTGTCAAATATCGCTCTCCACCCAACCAGCAAGGCCTTGAAATGAGTACGTATGTTGGGTGCGGACTTTCTATATGTGTCTGTAAACCTAAATGGCCAAAAATGCAAAAGACAACTTAGCTTTTGGCATTGTCTGTGATTACAGAGAATGGCACATTTTCAAGGTGCCCCTTTCAAGGCCCAGAGCCCAGCCCAGCCCAGCCGGACCCCGGCGGTGGGTCAGGCCGCAATTGCGATGCCGAGACCGTGCAAATCGCCCGTGACTCCCCATTAAATTAATGCTCTTTATTAAAAATGTCTTTTCAATCACTCAAATATCTTCGCATCCACATATGAACATTCCTGAGATTTTTTTCAAGGTCACTGTGCACGTGGATGTCCCTCTCTCATATTTCACAAACACCGAGACGACTTCTATTTCTGTCTTTGGGCTGAAAGCAAAGCTGCCCTTTCAAAGTACCAGGTGGGTCACACTTCCCAATAACCGTCATTAGCAGGTATTTTGATTCCAGCATATTTGTATGGAAATCATGCTTCTGTTGTCATTTACTCCTTATAGATCATTTCAATATCGGGCTCATAAAAACAAGTGATTCCAGAAAACAAACAAGTACAGAAGTATTTCTGCAACCAGAAATGCTGTGAGTGCTTGTGCAGGGGAGGCTTCCACCTACTCCTTGTGTAGCGAGCGTGTTTTTACAATTTCAAATTTAATACTTTTTCTAATATATTATATGTTACCTCCCATGTATTTAAACTGTACTTAAAAGCATGCTAAGAACTGGTAATTCTTTAATGGTTGTTCGCTTACAAGTGATTGTGGGTCATTACACAATCATTTAAAGGGCATTAATGAGAACCATTTAATGGTTTTAGTAGAATATCATTGTAAGGGACAGGGGAAAAGTTACTGGCTGTAAATTTTTATGACCATTTCTTACAAAACATATTACTTTAAAGATTTATGTATGTAACAATGAGTACAATAAAAGCCATGCTAAAAATAATTTGAAATCAAAGTAATGCATATAGATAAGGTCCTACTTGGTGCAGTTTTGCATGCAGTCAGGGAGATTTTCTTTCTTTTCTGTGAGATACCTTATGACTTGCAGTGCAGCTGCAGATCTCCTTTATGGAAAGTCAAAGGAGGAAAAAACCTGCTCAGGTCGATGTTTTAACAAAGCACAATTTGTCCTTTACGGTCTAGATTTTAGTTTTACTTTTCACTCATTGTTTTGCATACAAAGTCATTATATTTTTCGGTTGTGCCTCGGATGCAGCACAATGAGACAGCTTTTCACCAGAACGAAGGAGAATTACTTTTACACAGCATCTTGAACTGTACCTTTGGTTGGCTTTTTATAAATGGAAAATAAAGGGGAACTCTGCATGCCAAAATTAAAAGGTTGACTATTTCCCCACAGGGAAATTCTTTATTACTATACTAGACCAGAGCATACCTTTAAAACTACAGAAACTTATTTTGAAAACTATTCATATAGACGCATTAACCTTATTAAAGTGCTTTAATAACAAAACAGTCATCATATTATGCCTGGTTTTGTCCATTTGCGATTCGTATGGAATACATAATGAGGAAGACAATGCCCTTTTTTCCCCAGTATTCTTGCATAAGTAGGAGAATATTTCTAATTAAAAGGCAGAGTTAGCACAGCGCATGAATTGAACTGAACCATATCTCTGGGAATGCTGATATTTTTACTGTTTGCATTAAGAAAGGATTGTATTTCTCTCTCAATCTGGCCCAATACCCATTACCAATAAGATTAAGATTTAAGATAACTTGGTCAAAATATGGTGAATTATAACTTTTAATTAAAATGTAGAAAATAGTTTCTTTAAAATAAACACGGTAATACTTCCAAGATCATTAATTTCTTATGTAACGAACAACAAAACCAACCTGAATATTTTAAAGTGTGACATTGCAGAGCCAAGGAAAGGAGATTTTTCCAAACTTCTCGACACAACTGAAGCAAGCAATGCAGTTAACCTGCAGCTCTTCCGCCTGGAGACACTGCTGCTCTTTCAGGATGAGCTTTAGCCTTACATTACCACTCTAAAATTCAGTTTACATTCTAATTGCGATGACGAGGGGGCAAGTAATAGGGCAGAGCAGGGGCAGTTATTATTACTCTGGTTTTTCTGCTTAATATTTTACTGTTTTGTTCCTATTTTGAAATGATTGGAGAAATTCAGGAGCTCGACTGATCCGATTTGCTTCTATGTTTGAAACTGTACTAATGAATGATATTATGTGAAAAGGTGGCTGGCTCACATTTCCTACTGACAAACATTCTATTGACTTCTCAGTATTTCCTATTGCTATGCATCCTCTAGTTCAGTTGCCAGAATTCTGCTTGATACAAGAGCCGAATGTAACTAATTTTCTTTAAATATTGTAAAATATTGGGAGAGAAACATAGGGCGCATGGAAGCTGGGAACTGAAATCCTAATAGAGATGAGGGGAATGCAGTGAGAAGTCCCACGCAATTGGGCAGAAGACACATCTGTACGTCCCAGCCTCTAGCTGCCGGGTTATTCCATTTCTTGAAGTCTCATCAACAAAAATCATCACCCACACCTGACTGTGGCAGGGCCATAATATCAGGATTAATGGGAATGGGATGAGATCAAATCCACTTTTACCTGCAACTTGAACTGGGATTTAAAACCTGAATTTCTGAAAACAAAAGGCTGATACACTAAAAATCAATGGACCACTTCATTCCCTGGTTTTGTGATCCTTCTCGTTATTTGCATTTTTCAGCTCTCTCCTATTTTATTTTTCACTGGATATTAATCACCGGTAACTGTATTTTCCTGTACCAATTCTTCACCTCATCAGAAAACAGCACCTGCACTCAGAGCACAGAATTAAGAGATTCATAAAACTCAAGGAATGCAATGGCACATTGGTTTAGTGTGTCAGTCCTTCACCTCGAGGAATACAGGACTGGGAAAGAGAAAGGAAGGAAAAAAGAGGTAAAGACAACAAGCAGCAGGAATGTAAATAAAGAGAATAATGAGGACACAGGAAGAGAGGATGGGAGAAGACGAAGATGTGTGAACGTAATGAAAAAGAAAGAGAAAAAGTTGGGTGGGTGAAAGATTAAGAATTACATTGAAATATTTCATTTACACACCTCCACACATTTGCATGTGCTACAACACACTAACATGAAGAGAAAGCTGAAGGCAAAGCACTGAAACTCTTCAATTTTTCCTACAGCCCCACTAAGAAAAGGAAATTAAATGCCATAAATATATTCAAACATTAAAAATTTGATTTACAGTAAGAAAAGCAACTAAACGATTTGAGGTTATAGAGGTCCCCAAACACTACATGGGTTTTATTTGTCATATGTGTTGTAGTATCTAGATACACTGAGGTAGATTCAGAACAGAGGTTCTAAACAGGTTGGGTTTGTTTTTTAAGATATTCTGCTTGTATTGAGCTTCCTCCCTCTCCTTAATCTGATAACAAGAATGTAGACGGCACAGGCACCTTTGTAATTACAATACTTGGGAGGGCAATAATTTTAAAACAATATGGTATGTTGCAATTATTGACTTCACACCCACACACCAGTGACTCTTCTTCAGAGCTTTTTCAATATAATTATGTTTACTTATGACCCTTTGGTTACTCATAGAGATGTAGAAAAATATGTCTGCGCTGACCTTGAGGTCGGTACCATCCTAAAAATGTTATATCGCAGTATGCAATGAAAAGGAAAAGCTGTTGATGCATAAAATATACCTTCCATTAAAAATATCTTAGTCTAGTGGGAAAACTCCTACAGTTCATATATATATACATAGACACACACGGCTTGAATCTATTACCTTGTCCCTAAAATCATTTCAATTAGTCACTATATTCAAGAAAGCTGTTTAAAGTTCGGAGTTTGCTCTTCTGGCTTTGCAGACGCAGTTAACTGAGAATGGATGGGAAATGAAAAAAAAAGTATGGAATGGAAAGATTTACTATATATTTTCAAGGTATCAAGTTTTAAAAACACCTGTGAATGACAGAAGAGAGAGAAGTAAGAGCGTTAGATGGGGAAGGCATCTCCTGAGAGGTTCTCTTGGTGGGTACCAGCGCTTGACAAGTACAGCGCGGCCACAAACCCGACACATCAGTCCTCACGCTGTAGGGAAAGCCTTAGACTTTTTCTTCCCATTTTATAAACTGGAGACAGGATCTTTCAGTATTAATTATAACGACATTTGAATTCGGCACCGTGCAGCTCACGCAGTGACCGCAGGACGGTCGAGTTGGTGGCCTTGCCCTGCTGGGTTAGCAAAGGCTGCTTTTCTGCGTGATCACAGCTTCTCTGTCTGGCTCTGGATTTCAGACAGGCAAATATCCTGCCAAAAATGTATTTTTCTGCAGAAAACACAGAACTCGAGCTGTTAGCATCTGATCTAAAGGGTCACTGAAAGACAGAAGGGGTGTTTACTGCACCCAGGAAGATTCAGAGATGCTACATCGGAGCATTCTGCTTGATCAATAAAAACTATTTTAAGATACAACAGCAATGAAAGACAGTTAGAAATGGCTTATTAAACACGATTACATTACAGACTGCAAAATTTCCATGGTGGGGAACTCATTATATAAATGGACACAGAGCCTACCAGGCAGGAGTGCAATCCCTCGGGCTTCCAGCCGTTACCGGGACACAGGAATAGTGGTTCTGAATCCAGGAGCGCATTTCTAGCCAACTATGATGCAAGCAGTGCATCACAGAAACAAGCTGGGAAGTCAAACTCCCCAGTTTCGATTCTTCTGCGAGTGTAACTGACGCTCGGAATGATTTACCTCTTTGCTTTAGATTCCCCGTGTGTAATCGGAGAATAACACCACTTACCTACTTCACAGCGAGACTCTTGCGAGAACTAATTAATGTTTGTTGCACAACACTTTGAGTTTGTAAAATGTCATTTAAATGATAAGTATTATTGCCATTATCATCCGCGATGTCCTGGGTACCACAGTTACATAAAGCTGGCTGCTTTAAGAGCTACTTAACGTGTTAAGAATAACTCAAAATAGTGGGAATAGCATCAAATCCTTTTCATTTTCTTAAGAACACCAAGTGATTGAAAAGAAAAAAAGCGGTGGACATACACATGCTTGCCTTCTCGACATCTTTGTTAGGGGCTGCATTTTCTGCCGCACTCACTCCCGCTGGATGGTGACGTGTTGCCCAGGTACCTGCTCCAACCGGCCATCAATGGGACCCATTGTGTAGCGCAGTGGAACCTGCCACGCCAGGAGCCGCCTGAAACTGAGATGTTGCATATGTGCAATTTAATAAGTCTATTTTTGCCTTGCTTCGCTTCCTGTGGAACCTCATTTCCCTTTTTAATTTCATTTTCCCTTTCTAGACAGCAAAGGTAAGGTCATCAGGCAATGATGTAATATGCTAGTTAGTAACGTGCTGGAAAGCGTACCACATATGATAATAACTGTATTTAGTCATAAGATTTCAACACGAATTATATTCAAAAATTTATTTATATAACACCTCCTGTGGATAAATTAAACTATTACAGAATCATAGAATCATTTTGGTTGGAAAAGACCTTGAAGATCATCAAGTCCAGCCATTAACCCAATACTCTCAAGTCCACCTTTGACCCGTGTCCATCAGAATCTCATCTCCGCACCTTTTAAACCCCTCCAGGGATGGTGACTCCACCACTGCCCTGGCCAGCCTGTTCCAATGCCTGACAATCCTTTCCACGAAGAAACTTTTCCTAATATCCAATCTAAACCTCCCCGGTGTAACCTGAGGCCATTTCCTCTCATCCTCTTGTCTTTATCTAAGTATATAACGCTGGGACAGATGTGTGTCCTGTTTGGATTGTGTACCAAACCAACTCGGTGTGCTCTGAAAACACAAACCAGCAGCACCAAGGACTGTGGTTCTCCGGTAATTTTTTCCTCATTAACCTGAGGTTCCAATCAGGGACATATTTACATCCAGATCAATGGGAAATGAGCCTACCCAACATGGAGTGTGTTCTGCACAATATTTTAGTGTCCCAAACCTATTAAGTGCTATGAGATTTATACCATCAAGATCATGTACCATGCTATAATTTACATTTAAAAGTTGGCTTGTGGCTGCTTACCCTTGGCCTGTTCTTCCATTATATCCAAATTATTAATATCTATAACCTGTGCTGTCCTATGCTAAAGAAAATGAAAGAACATGGGATGGGGAGGAAGGAAAGCACAGATGGAAGTGTAAATAAATAAATGGAAAAATAAATATCAGGATACAAAACCTAGAGACTAACTTAAAACTTGAGAAAATAGCCCTTGTAAATATAAAGTGAAGGATACTTTCACTTCAGACACTAAAAACTGAAGGACAAAGTATCATTCCTAAACACAGGGTTAAAATACTCCCATTTAGAGTATAGAAGAGGAGAATTACATGCACAAGAAGCAGCAGTGTATATTTTTGATTTAATCTAATGATGGTGAGGGCATTCAACACATATGCAGGAAGGTGTCTGTCCCAGAGCAAACCCAACCCAAGGACAACACAGGTCACAGCGGCGCAGGTCACGGTACCAGTCTGCAAACCAGCACCAGCCCACGCAGAACGGGTCACCACGTCTCAAAGAGTCGGTGTGTGCAAACCCAAGCTTACAAATACACTCAAGACCAAAGAACGAGCAGAAGCAAGACCAGGAATGGTAGAAAGGGACAAGGTTGAGTTAAACACCCAGCGCCCTTAACAGAAAGTGTGCCTCATCCCCTCCAGTGACTGCCCCATCATCCCTGATTTACTGTATATGCACATATCTTTGACCTATATTTTGAGAGCCATTAAGAATCCAGAATAAGGGCAAACAAAAATGAGGAGGGGGTGCTTTTTTCTTTTGGTGACAGTGTTTTTCCTCCTCTTCTATTTTGTGTTAAATAGCACGGCCTCAAGCCATTCCATACAGTTGCAAACATGTTCAAATGAGACCTTCAAAGACTAGAGGCTGAACTCTCCAGGGTGGACTCTCTAGTCATCATTAGGCTAAGCAAAAATATAAAATTGCCGTAAACAACAAACTTATAAAAGAGAATGTTAAATATCATAGAACCAAGTCAACAGGAAACCGAAGCTATCTCATACACAAGTCATGGTCATGGTGCACACTGTGTTCACATCAAATTAACTTGTTTTCCTTCTGCTTATTCTTCTTTTCTGTTTTTACTTTGTGTGACAAGGAAAGCCAGGAGGAGAGAAAGAGAAGCCAGATGCTCTAGTAAGGACAATACTTCCAGCTGCCTCTTGCCTCCCAACAGCATCACGACCTGTAATTCCAAAACTCGTATTTTTATGCTCAAAATATGTAGAAGGCAAAAGAATACTGCACTGTGTCCAGGTGCAGGGCAGCATCCCAGGATCAGTGTAGCCAAACCCATCCTATGCACAATGATGCACATCCGAGAATCTTCTCCCAGTGACATAAAAGTCAAAGTGCCTTAAATGATAAAAAGTTCTCAAAAGAACGCCTAAAATCACAACTAAAAGAATACCTTTTATTTTAATTTTCTAATCTCTTTAGCTAAGAGCATCTTAAACTCTTCAAGTTAACAGTTAAATATATTCCGTTTTAAAGAGATTAAATTAGAATTAATAATAAACTTCCTGCTTGCAAAAACGCCACTTTATAAACAGCATATTTACTAACAGCACGTTCCCAAGAGCCTTGTGTTCCAACTGTAACGTTTTTCTTTACAATTGTATATGCTGAATAATAAGTTTGGGCTTAAAGAGCTTCTGCATTTTGCTGCCCCCAAAATCTCTGCAGTGCCGTCCCATGAAAGCGCAAACACTTTGATCCCGGGCTGCCGAAGCGCTGCTGCACTTTGGGCTACTGGCGCTTCTCCTGCAGATACTGTCCCAGTGAAGGACGGGGACAGCAGAGGGTCCACTAATATCTATTCACTAATATAATCTAATGCCGATATAATTTGGCAGCACATCACAGAGTCTGGGCTGAAATAAGTACTTGTACCATGTACAGACCCCTGCCCCAAGAGAAAACCCAAATGGAAACAGCACGAAGCTCTGGTTCAAACCTTGACCACAGCACCTCTATGAAGGCTGTGAGAAGACTTGACTAGAAGTAAATCACCACAATAGTTCAGACCAATAAGGATCTCACCTATACTACAACTCCTGTGCCATGTAAGAAGTAATTTCTGCTCAATTTTAAATTTCACTTAATGCATCTGTTGTTCTGGTATGGTTTAAAAACATAAAGCTGAATAACTTCTTGATAAAAAATGACAGCACATAAGTTTGCCACTCTATCTCCAACATTTCTGTGAAACTGAAGCCAAGTTCCTCCTCCCTGCCCTGCAACACACACCAGCAGCCTGCAGAAAGGTAAAAATAACAGGTAGTGCTCCCTGTTTGCATTCGCACAGCTCCTTTTGGGAGTGAATGCATCGAGCAGATCCTATGATTATTTATCAGATCCCATGATACAAATTCTTCCAACTCCCCACACAACAGGTGCGATCCCAGATTTTTGCCTGCATTTGTACCACAGGGCAAGGATTTTCGAGACTCTACAAAGATCAGATGCCCATTCATTTAATGCTGAGCTCCTCAGCATCCCAAATCACAGTATCACAGTATGTTTGTGATTGGAAGGGACCTCAAAAGATCATCTAGTCCAATCCCCCTGCCAGAGCAGGAACGCCCAGGTGAGGTCGCACAGGAATCACCGTTGCCAGGACCATCCGAACAAAGGGCCTTAAAATGTAAATGCAAGAAGGTCTTTGTAATACTTGAAACTTTACGGTGAAAATTTCCCCCTATGTCCTGCTTTTTCCTTTCATATGAGTGGGTTTAGGCCAATTTTGAAAGAAAAGCTGCTGTAAAACTCTTTGTCACGTTATTGACCTGTCTCGGGAACGCAAAGGACTGGCTTCCCATGGGATAAGGTGATGAAGACCCTGCCCCAATTATCCGCACGGAACAGATCCATAATTCTTATTTTCTAATCTCAGTTTCCACCAGAATATACGAACGTCTCTCAGTGGCAAGAGGCGGCCCCACAGAGACGTGCTCCTAAAGGGAACGGTTAAAATGAAACCTCTGCTGCAGCATTCCGCTGGATCACATCCAAATCAAGCCCCGATTCTTTTTGTTTTGACAGTTCTGTAATGTAAAATACAAAGCACATACAGTAGGAATACAATCAAAGTCCTTGCTACTTGAGTATCTGGAAGTCTTTCCTGTTTATAAATAGTAAAAACGTATGTTTATGTAAAGGGAAACACTGATTTACTAGAACTGATTGCTTCACAGTCTAATTACTTTTCAACTGGCTGTTCCAAATTAAGATGTCATTGATGGCTTTTTGTGATATATTTCATTTTAAGCAAATTTATTCTATAATAGAGCACATCATAATGGAAAGCAGAGTTCCCACTCTTCCCTCCTCTTTGTAGCCTGATATCTTGACAAGTAAATTAAATTTAGCAGCTAAAATGCTTCCATTAGTAATTTTATTAAGTTAATTAAGGAATCTCTCTTTCTGAATTTTAACTACATTCACTTCAGCTCAACCTTGATTTTTTTGTTTAATTCCATATATTTAGTAACCATGGTGGCTTCTAGGCCAAACAACTGCCTAAACTTCACTCCTGCCACTACCACACACCTACCAAGGGAAAAACCTCATTTTACCTCTAAATTCTTTTGCTTTACAAAAAATAAGACCCTCCTACTCAAATCTGGGAGAATGTTTGCTGTGAGCCATTCCAAAATGTACAAGCCACAGCAGAAACTACATGTCTCAAACATTTAACATGGGTAAAGATGTGTAAGCCACTATGAACAAAATGAGAATTAGCTGAATCCTCACCTGTTGCTCAAGCCTAATTTATAAGTCCCAGTTCACGGAAAGTCTACGTTTTATAAATAGTGCCTTACCTTTCATTTATCTTTTTCATCTTCTAACACAAAGTGTGGCTATAACCCAACATTAGGGTTTTATATCTCTCCTCCCTGCAATGTGGGGCTATCAGAAATCCCCCAAGATTTCCAATTGCCTTCAAAGCAAAGAATCCAGGTAATTTAAACCCAAACTAAATTCATACATTGTAAACATGGACCAGTAAAGTGCTTTATTTTTTCAGTCACCACCACTGCAATATACAAGAAGCTTCTTGCAACATTTTCTGATAGTAAAAAAACCTAATTTATCTCCTCACCTAAAGGAAGGGGACTTTTCAATACACAGTCAGATATTTAATTTGCCCCAGGACTAGGGGGCCAAATGAATGATAATGTCCACTTGACATTCCACGGTCTGCTGAAAAGAAGTGTCTAGAACAAGTAAAATGTGATGATTTCAACCCAAGCACTGTGCACAAGGCTGACGCTCATTGTGTATGACAAGGCCACCCAGGGGCATGGCTCAGATTAACATGTACAGATGTAACCGTGCTCCCTATCACAGCCAAACATGCATAAGTAGAAGGAAGAAACAACAACTGTGAAGGGTGAATTATTTGCTGTACAAAAGATCAGCTGATACAGGTATGGAAAAGAAAAAAATCTCGAGGTGGCAATATTAAAATGGAGAGAAACGCTCCGGGACTCATTGAGCCAACCTGATCTTACTAAAGGTCAGAAAGCACCTGAGATACTAAAGGAAAAATAGAGTTTAAGAGTCTAGGGGAGAAAAATCACTTAAATGAAGCAACTGTATAAGGGTCACACATTAATTACTCAACTGTGAACTACTTAGACATTTTCTATTTGTTACTGTAGGACTGGCCAACGTGTAGCACACGAGCCCCGTGTAGTTGCTGAGCGATTCAACCCACCCCCAGGAAAGGGGTGTTACTGGAACCATGACACCAGCACAACCCTCGCTCTGGTCTGGGTCCACACAGCATCTCAGACTTCTCCAGAACGTTCCTCACCAGAACTTTCCAGCACACGGATGACGTGACAGGCAAGAAAGAAGAATGCTGGGCTGAGGATGGAGGAATGCTGGAAGTCTGAATTACTGCAACACGTGTCCTCTCTAATCATGTCACAGTTGGGCTGCAGGTAAAAATAGTCATAAAATTGCCTATTTAAAATCATATTAATATTGTACTGGTGAAAAACAGCCTATCGAGATGTTCTTCCCACTTTCAAAAGCATTTAGGTACCTTTTGCCAAGTGCTTTGGCTGAAAGATGAGAATGAGGTCAAAATATGGCAGAATTTCTCTACAAACACGAGCAAACACAGAGACTGTGTTTTTGTCATTAGTAATGGTCACAAGACTTTGCAGGAAACTTTTCCCAGCACAAATGACATTTTGTTATAAAATTTGTACCTTATAATTTATATTTGTAGAAATAGAAAAGCCTCAGACAAATTTGCCATTGAGAAAACATAAACAAAGTTCATCACTTGGAATAAAAATCCTTTGTTTCATACTTATAAATCAAAAGACTTGTGGGTTTTCCTCCCGTAATTAAGAAGCTGACGTGGTGCTTTTAGAGCAAGATTTCAGTCATGGGATAAAAAACTAATAAAGCCAGAAAACACATGAAGTCTTTGAGTCTGTTTTTCCTGCATCAAAGCAAAATGAATGATACCTGTTACATCATTCTTGATGTATCATTGGCATAATAAAATAAAATATAATAAAATACCCCCTACGCACATCTCCAGTGATGGAAGCTCCACATTTCTCAGGCAAGATACTCAAGTGCTCCAGTACCCCTGGCACTACAGATTCCTGATGCACCCCATGTGAATATCTTACTGCAGGCAGATTCTATTTTGTCCTTCCCCAGGCTCCGGCCATGGAAGACAGATTGTTCCTTTGTATTGAAGGGAGAAAAATACACAAATAAACCCCCTTTTAATATACTGAAGTTTTGTGTTTTTTAAGGGGAAAAGGGTGATTATATCTCAATTTCAAGGGAAGGAAATGTTGAAAAGTAAAAGTTTGTGTAGTGTTTCTTTATTTCTTACCAATCCTCCTTTTTGTTGTTATTGTTCTGTTTTGAATAAGTTTCTAATACTTAGACACATACACAAGTTTGCAGAACCAACCAACAAGCCTTCCCATCCCCAAGATTGAACATTAATTACCTTCTGAATTGATTTACAAATACCAGTGATCAAAAATCACTCTTAATGTGATAACTGGAGATATAAAACATATACTCAGTTTAAAGCATTTGACACAGTTAGAAATATGTGGTTTTCTCCTGAACTTTCTCTCATGAACTCAACATGTTTAACTCCACTGCAAACCCAGCCTAAACAAAGAAGCCAAATGATTTAGCTGATGAGCATCAGGAGAAGTTGATAGAACACCAAATTAATTGTGATCCCATTTACCCTGTGTGGAATAGAAATACTGCAGGAGCTGTCAACTTCCTTTCTTAAAGGTCTTCTTTTCCATTCCAATTTTATCCTGCCAGCAAATACAAACAGTACATTGACATGTTACCTCATGACATCAAATAAACGCACTTTTAGGTCAGAAGGGACCATTATCTTTATCTAATTTGATGCCCAACTGTATTTTTCCCATCACTGGAGCCAGGATTTCACCTGTTTCTCATCGGCTTTGCTGGATTTGTTCCTGCTTTACATAATACTCTAGAACATTTTCCCATCAAAAACAACAAAAAAGTGCTGCTAAATAACTCACAAAACTTGTCTGCAAAAATCTGACCTTTCAAAACCTAACACGTAAACTTCGTGTAAAGAAAAGTATAATCCCCCTGTTACTGTGTCCTATTCCAATGTGGAAGAGCATCCCTATCTGAGACGACACAAGCTGATGCACAGGATGACTTTGGGGTCGGAGGGGGATGATTTTCTCTTGTCTGTTTTTTCTGTTATCCTTGTAGTACAGTAAGGGCTTCCTGTCAAACAGAACCTGCAAAGCCAACGCTCATATAAATAATAACTTAGAAACTAAATACCTTCTCTGAATTACATTTGCATTTATTATTTAGGAATTCCTGAGTTATGGTAAGCAGAGAACACGAAAACAAAGACGTGGGGTGTAGGAGAACGACAGTAACGCACGTCTGGGCAGAAATAGCTGAGACGTTTTCTGTTCCAAGGAGATCACAATCTAACCAGCTGCTGATCTCTAACAACCTGTTCCTTGCATGTTTACAACTCCCATTCAAGCTGTGCTGTTCACTGGTATTTACCTGACAAGCCGGGCATTGCACTGCTATCTATAAATTGCAATTAGAAACTTATTACACCTGTACATCAAGCATCTTCCCAGGCATGCACACGGTCAGGTGGCAGCCGATGGTTTCATAACCATCCAATTCTCGCCAAGGCTGGTGTAATATTTGGCTAAAACTCATTTCAAAAAAACCCAGCAGTTTTGGACCTTCAGAATTTGAGGGGGATGAGACCGAGGCAGCTGTAAATGCAATTACACTGAGGTGGATAGGCCGTGACTATGGACCTGACGGTTCTCTCCGGAACGCATACGGGTGGTGGAATTATAGTTCTAATGTATTTGTCAATAGTAATCCTGTTACTGGGAGCTTGAAAAGCCTGTTTAATGAACTAGACAGTAACAAAGAAAACAAAAATACAGTATGAGAAAATGATAATTGGTCCAGATTTCACGTCCATGATGAAATGCACAGAGACGGCAATACCACCAAGAAGCATTATTGCCTATCAAGGGACTGTTCTTTTGTCAGACCACGTAATTATCAGTAGGAAATGCGGTCTTGCTTTACTTGCACAAATTCTATGTCATGAAGCGCATAAAACAGTCAAAAATTTAGTCATTTCTGTGTGGAAAAGTTTCCAAGGTTTTTAATAATATGATTCAACTGGCAAGAAGGGATGGATGTTCCACCCCACCATGATTTCCAATACTCTTGATCGCTGTTCACAGCGGAGCCAAACAAATGGTGTGTAGTTGTTCCACAGCACCAGAACCTTTACATAGGTACTACATTTGGGGTTTGGGAGATTATTATATCTTTATTTATTTATTTTAAAGAAACTATATCTTCTTCAAATTTATGCAGCTAAGGTGCTGCTGCATCCTTCACACAGAACATACAAACGTCTGAAAACTCGAACAGCACACAACTTTTTGCAGGTAATTTGTTTCCATCGGGAAGGAGGGTGATGCAGCAGTACGGAGCTGAAATCTTTACTAGTCACCTGTATCATACCGAGACCGATGAGAGCAGAACGCCAGACACAGCAGAAATAGGAAGATAATTTCCTCAGCCTGCTGTTGGGAAATTCAACAAAGGAGACTTTCCCCCGCCCCGCTTCAAAATGAAACAAAAGATTTGATTTGTCCACCCCAGTGGGGAAGGGGAAGAATCAAGATGGATAGTTTCACCTGTAAACCTTTAATAACAACAGGTCCCAGAACACTTCTGAAGCGCTTTTAAAACATGGGGAAAGTGGGATGAAAAGGGACTTGCTTCCTGGCAGCCTGTTAGCAGGACGGGAGCAGGAGCGGTGTCCTGTACCCGGAGCAGTGCTCCCATTGTGCGATCACGACAACACCCACTGCCAGCCAACCCAAGAGAAAAAAAAACAACAAAAAAACCAATCTACACTAAACAAGATTTTGCAGAAATGCAGCCTAGTGGTTACAGATCTTTTTAGGCCTTTTCATAGCTACATAAAGTCATCAGGATCTGATAAAGAGCCATATTTGAGCAACAGAGCTGCTGGATGCAAGTTGCGTTTGAATAGATTACTAGACCATTCAGTCTCCTCAGTGACAACTTAGTATGTGATTTTTCCTTCAGTCCAAATGCCCAGTGCTCACTTGTAGGGGCCCAGCTACAGCTTACATGCAGCATTATTAAACCAAATATGCGTCTAGGAACAGAGGTTAGCAAATTGCATGCAATTCCCTTTCATTGCATGCAGAGTAAGAATTAGAATATTAAAAATGTTCTAGTTTATTGTAGGTACCTTCTGATTAAATATATAGTTTAAACCCAGCAGGATGGTGAAGATCCACAATTCTTGTGGGGATGCTCATTTGCTGTTGTTAAAACCTGATATAAAAGGGACAGGGACATCATCATCTTTGCATTCAGCAGAGGACAACGCTGGCTATGTTCTTTCCATGGAGAAGAAAGCAACTACAGCAACGTGGGTTCCCTTTACAACAATTTCACCTAATATCACCTTAGTTCTCTTCCTTCTGGCAGTTTGTCCCCATTTTCAACTTTCTTCCAACATCAACACTGATTTAAGGCCCAAATTTGGCAGGTGTTGCACAAGGTGCTGGTTTCAGATTGAAGTGACTTTGCTCAGGACAACTCTTCTGAGTGTAAAGGGAACGGTTTGATGCATCGACAACAGCACTGGGTCTAAAAGCCTGAGTGAGGCATCGTCATTTGTGGAGAAAATCCAGTTAGACGAACTCCTTTGATCGTTCATTATTCAGCACAACATATTAGTCAATGTAAATATGATCAGGGCAGTCTGGAGAGAGCCGGCGGGCAGCTAAAGGTGACACTGAAGCAACGTTCCTCCTGACTGGAGATGTACCAAACCAGCCACCTAGAGATGGCAATGAAAGTAGCGACAAAAGTCACCAGCAGCTAAAAATGTCACAGATTTTAAGGACATTTCCAAGGGTCCAGACAAAGACTCTGACATTGAAGCACGTGGCTGAGATGTACCACTCTCATTTTTGCTGCCCAGACCAGTTATCTGGCTCTGTCATTATCCCAAATCCCTCTGTTTCTTCCTAACTTGTGTCAGATGCTTCATATTAAAGCATTAATGTGAGATTTTGTATTCAGGATAAATAGAAACAAAACATAAATGCAGTTTCTGATCTTGTGATTGAAGTTGTTTCAGACATCCACATAGATGTAGTTGAAAATGCAGCCTAGAGTTTCAACCAGAACTCGACTGTAAATTCAAGTGAAACTATTTTCTGTGCTTAGAACTTTCATTCGCTCAAATATATAAAACAAGGAAATACTAAACACAATAAAACTTGTGTTGTGTACTCACTCCAGAAACGTCAAGTTTGGTTTGTCTCAGGGTACTGTATAAAGAACAAATTTCATAAAAGGTTGTTGATGTAATCTATAAAAAATACAATGAAGGAGGTGTTCACATAGACTTAGCAGAGTTGGGAGAAAGCTTTGCATGGAGAGAAAGGACTTTTAATGCACTTATAAAAATGTTATACATGGACACAAAGAGACTTGTTGAAAGACTGTGGATACCAGTTTATTGCAATGCAATTACTTTCCACCCTGAGTGATTTTGTGGGTATTTTAAATGGCCAGGTGTGAATGCAGCACAAGGTTTGATGGTTTATTTTTGCCTATTTATTTTACTGCAGGAGGAGGAATTACTATTGGTCTAATTAATGAAACTGAAATAGTTCCGTCACAAAGAAGATGAGAGTTAAAGCCCAAAGTGTGACTGAACCTTGAAGAGTCACTTGGGAGCAGATTTACATGCAAGATCTGAATCAGCCAGATTCAGCCTAAGCTTGCTCTCAGTCCTAAAGCTATTCTTCCCTTCTGATTGTCTTTATGTCTGGAGCGATACCTAAACAATAGGAAATGCTACGCAATGGGACTCAGGAGGAATGGAGCCTCCTGGGGCCTATTGTGATTTTCAAAAATACCCAGCTTACTCTGAAATCAACAGTAATTAGGTGCTTGTTCACTTCTGAATACCTACCATGCAACTATCTGCATTTGCAGATACCAAAGTGCCTTTAATATTAAATCCTTGATCTTGCTCTGAATTTAACCACTTACACGACACAAAATGATTTCGGGGGGGAGTGCGTTGGGGATACAGTCGGAGCTTGTTGCCAAGACTTGGACCAAGTTGGGAGAAATCTGCATGGAAACAACATCATCTTTGCCCACATCTTTTGTTTGTTGAAAAACATCATCTCCGATGGAAACCTCTGCAACCTTTTTCAGACTACTGGAAAACAGGAGAAGGAAAATGCAGACAAAGCCTCATCCCATGCAGTGATGTTTGGTCAGAGCATCCTTTGGGTGCAAGAGGACCCGTATCATTCACTGGTGCGGAGCTCCTCTGGGACTTGATCTGGTATTCTGTACCTCACTCTCCTCGCCCACCCCTTAATATCACACTTGGAAATTTGCTGATGTGAAATACTATGTAAATGCAGATTATTACACTAATACTGGGCTTTAAAAGAGTTGTCCTCTAAGAGCTCTAGTCTTACTGAATCCCAACACTCATTAAAAGCATTTTTACAGAAAAAAGATGAAATTGTTCATGAAGTATTCTTGTGTTAAAGTTCACCGGCTCAAAATCTAAGCAACTAGGATGATAATATATCCTCTTAATCTAACACGCATTTACAAAATCTATGCAAATCTCTATAAAGTCTGGGTTGTTTTCTCAAAGAAAAAAAGACTTAGCTCCTTTTTGTCTCTACTAAATATTCAATGCCAACAGGCCAGCATGCGTGAGTAACCCTGTAATAATAAACCAGTATGCCCACACGAGAGGAGGAGGAAAGGAAAGAAAACAGATTTTAGGTTTAAGCTTCTAAGATTTTTTTAATAAACTATGGAAAACACTCCAAACTACAAAATTTCTCTTGGGTTTCCAGCCAAGCAGTTACCCTACGACACATCCCCTCGTCCAATGGGTTGTTTCACAAATGCTGGAGTTTCATTTGTTCATTCTTAGCTGGAAACTACCTGGTTTCATGGCAAAACACAGCACAGAGATTCAGCTCCAGGTTCCCTACTTGCCTGAACTTCTCCCAGCATCGGGGTTCGGGTCCCTAATGAAACAGCCAGGCTTGGCTTGGACTTGTTAATGAGCGTGTACAGCATTGTACCTAACAACAGAAGCCAGCAGTGACCAACCAAGTGTAAAAGGCAAAAAGAGAAAGGAAACTGAAAGAGAAAAATGTTTGTGTTCCCTAACCATGGCATTTTTAAATGCCTTGGTAAGAAACGCGATTCATTTTCTCAGTCCCCAGTACAGTAAACATCCTTCCTCGTCTGAGTAAGTGCAGGGCCTAAACCTTCGACCAACATTTTCTGCTCACTTGAAAACTGAACCTCAACAACATAAACATTGGTGCCCATGTGCAAGATTGAAATGAATCACACAGCTATTTTGTTTAAACAGGCCGTGCTGAATCTTTAAACCTTTTTAGGTGGCATGAGCGGCGGGTTCAGGAACGCGGCCTGTTTGGACAGTGTGAGGCCTTTGTTGTTGTTGGGGAAACTCTGGCTTGATGCCTCTATCCATCTAAAAAACCGAAATAAAAGGGCATTGAAATGAGAAACACATGCGGTCTCCAGGCTCATAATTTCACCGTGCAGGGTAAATAGGAACTTTTCGTCTCTCTCCGAACTATTTGGGCATACAGTACCATGTGTCTCGTTAGCCAAACGACAGGTTCCCCTGAACCTTCCAAGGAAAGGGAAATGGGGTTCCTGCCTCCAATAAAGACTTGCTCCTTTCAAATACTAGCGAAGAACACTAATTCTCTATGTACCTCTCCTTTAAGTCCCACCAGTGCAGGAGGCCACCTAAATGTGTCAGTTTTCATGGTGTTCTGTGAAAAGGAAAGGCCTAGTGATGCATTTTAGCACATAGCTGTGGCGCAGCCAGGCAGAGAATTGCAAATTATATTTTATACTTCTTGTTTTATCAAATGAAAATGAAATTGAGAAGGGATGTAATCCTGCACGTGAAATAAATTACTGGGATACAAAAAGGACCCTGATTCACTTTATAAGCTATTAATAACTGGCTTTTGCAAATATTATTAGTAGGTAAACTCCTATTATAATGCTTTTTGCAGTCTTATAAATCGCAATGTAAATGTATTAATATAAACCTTGAATTCCAAGTCTTTCACATAGCCATTGAAAAACATAAATATGGGCTGCCCCAAGAGACCAAAGAGTTCAGTATCTCTGTTGTTCTCGAATGCTTTATAAACATGCTTTTTATATCATTTATGGAATCTCAGGGAGCAGAGTGTTTGGAGCAAAGGCCCACGATGCAAATGCTTTCGCTCCGGGTACGTCTCTGAAGCGAACAATCATCTCCCATCACATGGTGGCGATGCCCTCTTCACGAGACAGGATATATAATCAATCCTTCAGCTGCCTTGAAGGGGACAAAGTGTGATGGAAGGAGAAGGTTTCGCTTCCCTTCCCCACTCAGCCTTTTGTACCTTTACAAAGTCTTTGCCTTATATGTGTCCTTACCAAAGCTACAAATTCTCCTTGGCTTTGCTCCCGTGTCAGGATGCAGCTTCTTCCCCTATCGGCTGCAGAAGTGATGCTAGAAGTTGGTACAGAAAACAAGCAGGAAAAAAAATGATAATAATATATATAAATGCTTGGGGGTGGGTGACAAGATATTCTCAGGTGACAAGAGATTCTGAATGTCACATCCACAGAAAAGTGAAATTTTTCTCTAAAGCCTGTGAAATACTCAGTGACTTCCTGTGGAAATGCAGTGCAAAGAAAGAAAATCACCGCTCATCTATTCTGCTCTTCTTGGTTTTCATTAAATATCTGTTTTTCAGGACAATGTCCCTACACATGTTTTTCAAATGTCATGGTTACTGCAAAATCCTTGGGAACATGAGTGCAACTATAGTATCACCACGAAAATGACCACTTTGAGGAAATATTTCTCAATTCCTATGTTCATGAAAATATTTTTAAAAAATTGAATGCCTGAGTTTTTTTATAATCCTGCAGTTATCTGGCATTTTTTCCATATTAAGAATCTTGAAAACAATTTCAAAACCAGAAGTATTGTATTTCGTACCAACAAATGGCTAATCTGGTTTCTTTGTTGAAGTTGATCTTTATAGCAGATTCTGATTCCTCTTGAAAAGTCCCAGATTCAGGAACACACGCCCCGATGACAACTGAAATAGATGACACTTTTTTAAAACACACAGAGAGTAGAATCAGGTCAACTTTGCTTCTGGCAGCGATGCGGCCATTCCGTAAGAACCAGAGCCCTCCGAGACCTCCCGCCATAAGTTATACAAGAACATCCTTGGCTGAAGTTTGTCAAAGAATCTACCTGCAAACCACCGCTTGTCCCTGGGCAGATGCCAAGGAAAACCAAAGTAACGGAGAAATGTCTGAAGCTCAAAAAAGTTTTAAAGATTGATGTTCTGAAGAGCTCAGTCTTACAAATCCCAATCAATTCTGCTGGACTAGTAACCAGCTCAGAACCAAAGTCTTCCCATATCCAAACTCAGCTTTGATGTTCATTTCCTCCAAAATTCAGGTTCCAATTCTCAATTTTCTTAAGTGTAAATTGAAAGTATAAATATTATGTTCAAACACACCAAGACAATGGTGATGAGGGACAAAGAGACGTGTTCACACATTCACTCAAAAGCTGGGAGAACAACGCTGAATGTGATTTGTATGGGAAAAATGGTTCCTAACATCAAACGTTATTTCAAACAAAATGACTGATTCACTCCCAGAGAGAGGCAACGATCTTGTATATTCAAGCACATCAGGCAAACAGAGTGAATTATAATACATAAATACCATTGTATTTTAAGATAAAAGCACAGAGTCCCCCAAACATAGTAGAAAATTAGCATTTGAGTAGTGAAGACTGGAGTAAGCTGAATACATTTCTGGCGAAAAACACACCTGGCTTCACCAAATTATAGATAGCTCCCTCTCATTTAGCTACATGGAAATGACAACTAGATTTCTAACACAATGCAACTGTCCTCCCTACAAGTCTAGCTTTGTTTTTTGGGTACTGTTGTTTGTTCCAGAACAAACAGAACAATCAGAAGATGAAGGAATTCTGTGTATTTATTATTGGTGCAGATAAGATTTACATCTGACATCCCAGAATAACGACATCTACAGCAGCAACTAAGGTATTCTTATTTCAGAACTGTGCAACTTTTAAAATCCCCTTTTAAGCTTTGCGGCCACAGAAGACTCTTAATAATTGATTATAATTGATTTTAACCTTGTCCTAACCTGGGCAAAATGGCAAAGCCAATCATCTTTGTCCAGATGGGATAAGAGAAAAGAGCCCCCCATACGCATCTTTAAAAGCTCCAGACATGAGCAGAAGATAAAATATTTAGTCTGCAGAAGCCTTGACCTCCCAATTCCAGCCAGTTTTGAACTTGAATTGATTTCCGACAAGGCATCTGGGAGATGATTACAACAAAATGCACTAAAGCTGGGCAGCCTTTATTTTAACATCCCAGCAGCTTAACCTGTTAATAACAGCAATTGTTTTAGATACAATACCCGTTTCTGTAACAGACACTAGAAATGGATAACAGCAACGCGGTACCCGTGGCGATGCGCGGTATCACAGCGCGGCCATTCGCAATCCTCTCGTTACGGGGGTGGCAGCAATTCCATCACAAACCCCTGTTTTCGGGGGTTTAAAGCTCAGCTGCCAAAGTCTGAGCACAATCCGAACTTGGTCATCACTCACACAACTTATTATGAAGGAAGAGATGAAATCACTACAGAGCTACAGATTTCTTAAAGACTAGTATGACTTTACCCAAAGGACGAAAAAGGCTTTGCAGGTAACCGTACTCCAAACAAGGGTGTCCCAGAGGAACCTCCACCTCACCATTACCCCAAAGAGATTCTAATATTTTGAAAGAAAAAGCCAGATTTGTGGGTTACTTATGGACAAAGACTTGCTGACTTATTTATTCAAGCAAGTCAATGCAATGAATTTCATGAATGAATGAAATAGGATATGGTCTTACATTGCATTCATGTTAAAACCAGACATCATCAACACACAAACCACACTTGTATCTGAAAAATTATACCTAACATGACGTAATTTCTCTCCTGTTTTTACTGATTTCCATTGCATAGTCAGTACCTTATATTGTAAATACTTTCTGTATTAATATACTTGTTTATCCTGAACTCATAGCGAACTCTGAAGCAAGGAATATAATTTACAGACTATATTTTCACACATCATAAATGAAGGTATCGCAGTCTGGCCATGCAACACAAAAGAGAAATATTTATAAGCTTAGGAAAAATAAGTTTTAAGAACACTATATCTACTCTTTGTTTCTCCCCATACCATTTGTCTGATACCAGGTAGTTTAACTCATGTAGTTTTCCTCGGCACTTCACTATTTAGGTTCTATATTAATAGAATATTAAGGACAAAGATACCTTTTACTAAATGCTGTTGTTTGAAGAATTTGCAAGGCAAATGTCAGAGATGTCAGTACTCTGTGTACCCTGTGAGAGTCTAAATGTTCGACATCATAAACACTGTCTAATCCAATCAAAATTTATAAATCACTGGCACAAACTGTTGTCTTGGTTTTTTTGCAATAGTAACCACTATTGAAATATTCCTTGGTTTAGTATGCAGATATTTCTTTAAGCGTAGCCATTTTTAGCTCGCATGGATTCCTGAGCATGCTTTTTGACTTCACCCCTTTTCCATCAGGGTTTGAGGATAAACAAGTGTGTAAATGAAAAACAATTCCGCATTTATTACTAAAACAATATTGAGATTTTCACGAGTAACCCGTAGACAATTACAGCTGTTGGTACCATATTTTCACCATGGAAACTTTTGTTTTACTTAACAATTGAAATTACAATCAGATGCGCTCATCCCTTGTTGAAGTCATGAACAATGGTGCATCTGAGAGAGAAATTCAAAGTGCATCATTTATCTTCTCCTATTTTCAATTAGGCCGAATAAAGTGTAAGCTGGTTCCAAACTACACCACAGTACCGGGGTAAGTGAATTTATTACCACTGGAGTGCTAATCTTAGCAGATGGTAAAAAAATATTTTTAGCATGAAATATGCTAAAGCAATAAATCTGAACAAGGTGGATGTTATCAACTAATATCTCCCCAGTGTGAGGTAAAACTCCTGCATGACAACTCAGCATTCTTACAACCTCGGGCTGGACGCTGTGAGATAGAAGTCTCTGCATAGGATGAAAAATAACCGAAATTAGTAGAGAAAGCATTCAAGGCGCAGTTTAACACGGCATACCGAGCAGAGCAAAGCGATGGGCGCAATTTTGCTTAGCAAGATTTCTTTCCCCTAGACAACTCATTTTTTTCTTATGGGAAATTTCTCATTGACTCTGGGAAAAATAGAAATCCAGTAATTCTCTCCTGCTTTGAAAAAAGAAAAAGAATAACCAGACCCAAACACACCACTTAGACCTTGAAATGGAAAACAAAAAGACAAACATTAAAGTAATCTTAAGAAGAAAAGAGGTGAAACTTGGTGGGGAAAGGGTATAAAGAGAGCCCGTCGCTTGCCAATCCATAAGCATAACAACAAATATAAGAACAAGCAACAGGAGAATGAAAAATGGTTTCCATTGTTATCAACAGCACATTACAAAACACTTTCCATTCAGAACCTGAGTCCTGTAGCTTTGCAGCAATGAAGACACTAAAAGTACACGGAGTGAAAAATGTTCCAGAAACTTTGAAGACTTTTTTTAGAGACAGCCGTGCTGTGAGGAAACATGTCATACTCACATTAAAATCAGTAAGCACTTACCACAGGTAGCATTGTCTTTATTTGTTTAAAACCATACTGCTGCTCACCTTTGTGAATGAGCGTGAAAATACATGACAGGTTCCAAATTATAAATATACAGAAAAAGTGGTTCTTTTAGAGGATAAGAAATCAGGATTTTGGCCCAAGCCTTTGCCTGAAGCCATGAATAACAGCATCAACCTTCTGTTCCAAAAGGGGAAAATGAAAACAAAGAAAATTAAGACCTGTTTTAAAATTTACTTAATATATTTGAATGTGCATTTCAGTTTTCTTACAAGTATAACTTGCTAAGCAAATGAAATTGGGAGTTCCCGTCAGGAGATGAAAAGGCCTCAGGAGTCTCTGGGCACAATTACAGCGCAAAGACGGGCTGGGAGAAAATAAACTCCAAAATGGCGGGAAGGAGTTTGGAAATTTATTCCCCTTATGAATTATGCTTTTATTTTTTCTTTATTCCACCTTTCCCAACCATCAGGTAAAAAGTATTTTAAAAATAAACCAAGTGATCCTAAAGTAGCAAGCAGGATATGTGTGGCTCCCAAGCATCTCATCAGATTGCTCTGGCTCGGTAATGAAGTGGAACTGATGACCAGCTTATTGGCCACAATTAGACCAACGAACAACAGGAATGAAAGAAGCTCACACATTGAGAACAGGGTAAAATCTATCTATTGCAGGCTGGAGATTCAGCCAGAATTATTCCACTCCCAAATCTTCCCACGGGAAGGCTGTCCAAATTGAAATTAGTGTAATATATTTCCCCCCAAAAAGTTGTAATTTTCATTTTCAAATCACTTGGCTGCTTGGCTCAACTTTTTCTTTTCAAACACGCCAGCCCAGGAGCAAAGATGAGGAGCGTATGTTTGTCTCAACAAAAGCTGAAAAGCTCAGGTTTTCAGCAGAGACTGTCAAAAGGAGAAACGCTTGAATGAAGGCTACAAGGTGAGTCCCACAGAATTTCAATCACTTCCTTATCTACTTGTAATAAAACTGTGCCTATAAAAATCACAGAATTAATCTATATTGTGTCTTTACAGTTTAGCTTCAATAATAGAAGTAAAATAGATTAAGGTTTTAAAAGCAGTAATTTTGTTGCTCTAAGATTCGGGTCTTGCATTTTTACGCCTCGATTAAGCAGCTCCTTAATTTGCTGTGCTGTGTTCAGGGCTGCCCTTGTCTCATAGGCTGACCACACAAAGACAGAATTAATTCAGAGTTTGGGTTTTTTTTAATAAACCTCAGAAACTTTTTCCAAACCTCACAGACTGCACATGAGCCCACAAAGTTTAGCTGAGGATTTGAGCTCTGCCAGGACCGAAAGCAGAAGAAAATCACAGACCTAATTTAAGCCGGGGTTACCTTTGCATCAGAAGCCACGCAGGAGGTGCCCCAAACAAAAATGTTCCAAGGCTGGGTGGACTCTTCTCTCCAAGTGAGGCAGCCTTCCTATAGACAGCGATGTTATTGCTACATCAGTTCAAACCGTTGTACTTTACAGCACACAGACCCGATGTGGCTAAACAGAAACTGCGCCGCGGAATGTCCAGCAGCATTCTAGACACATAAAATCATAAGTAACAGCAAAAACAAACAGCTTAGAAAAGCAAAGCAAGGCACCTCTATATAATTCCTGAAAAGGATTTATAACCTATATAAACATGGATCATAAACCCATTGGCAAATAGATACAAGCTATTTCAGAAAGCTGCTTAGTTTATATGTCAGAACTGAGAATTCTGAATGAATGCAGCGTGCCAAAGAGATTGACTCCTGCTACTCAGGACACATAACACCGGGGCTTGGGAATGTACTGGCTGTTCTTAGCGGAGACTTGATTTTTGATCCTTTTCAATGCTTGGATTCATGTTCAAGGACAGGGCACTCAAGTAATCTTATGAATGCACTTGGTGCTAAATGTCCGGATGAAAGATTTTCATAAAAAAAAGCAGCTTACAGCATCTGGCCACTCTGCTTCCATTCAGCACAGTACTGAAGGACTTAAATGGAGATATATACTGAGGGGTCACCACCCAAAGTGTAATATGCATGGCAGGGAAGCTTTCAATCACCTGTCATACGGAGTCAAGTTGCTATAAATCTTAGGAACAAGATGGTTTTTTCTTCACTATGTTTTTATGAGAAACAGGTTACTGATAATAACTGGTTTGACACTTTGACCTACTTCCCAGTGAATTTTGCATTAGTATTTTACTATACATACTCTGTGGGGATGAAATTTTGCTCTCAGAACTGCGTGATGGATCTGAGCGCCAGTGTGCTTTTCTTTAGGCTCAACAGCTGTGTGTTAGTCTGGGACCAGCGATGAGTCCCGCCTACGCAACATGGGCTGATTCTAAATTGTCTGCAACGTACTCAACTTCTGGCAAGCCCACCTGATTTTACTTGCAGTTATTTCTTGTATGTTTCCCCCTGTTGCAGAAGCCCTTAGAATGCAAGCCTGTTAAAGCAGAACACGGTTGAGACAGAACACGACGACTACCCCAGATCTCTACGGCCACTAGAAGGACAGCATGCAGGTGATGAGCAAACCAAAGCAATATCGTCCTTGTTGACAGGGTCACTTCTCTCTGTTTCAGAGAAAGGAGGTAGCTGCATTTTTCAGCTCTAAATCCAGACATCAGGAGAGGCTCAGGAGCGCAAAATCACGTCTTTTGTTGGGGTGCATCCCAAAGGTGCAATTCCCATTCAATGAGATCAATAGATACACACCATATGTGAAATAAGTACATAAATGGACATGGAACTAGAGATTCATCTTGCGAACAAGAGGTTCTCAGTGCACATCAGTGGAAAGTTTCATGCAGTGAGAACATCTCTATTGTGTGTTTCTTTAAGTTTTGGGTGTTTAAAGTGTCAACGTCAGACATAACAAATCACAAAAAACACCAGCATGGTTGTTCTAACGTAATTTTGAAAAATATTTCACCTGTTTCAGAGTAAAAAATGTTGAGGGAAGTCACATTGTCACTGTTACTTGTGTTATTTAACCAATCTATTCCTTCTAATGAAGAACCAGGAGAAATAAAAAACCATTGATCTTTATTCATTGACTTCCTAGTGAGTATAGTTAAAGTTGACACAAATCAATCACAATAAAGTTAAAAGGATAATATAGCATAATATGACCCAAGATTGTACTGGAAGTTTAATTACTGAAACTCAAAGTTTTAGCCTACATAGCAGTGAGCATCTTGGCATTTGGCATTAGAGCACTAAGTGGTGCAGCAGTTCAGCTGAAAGTCTTTAACAACAAAGAAATGCACGGAATCCTTACATCATACACCTTGAAAAACAACAACAAAAATCAGCCCAGTATATGAAAACACGATGGTACAAGGTGACTTACACAGCACAAAGGGTTTCTTTTGAAAGGTCATCTCCTCCCACACTTCATACACTCCTAGTGATCTGAGAGCAGGATAGCGAAATTCGTGGTGCTTACAAACATTTTAAAATGTTTTCTCAGCCAAAGGAGATAGAAAATACAGAGAGGTGAGGGTAAATAGGTCTCTTTCTAAGGGAATAAATGGCACTCTGATTTCCTTTTCTCTCGCATTCATTGCCGTTAATAGAAAACTTTCCAGGCATTCTGCAGGCATTAAATGCGCCAAAATATTTGCTGTCAAAAGTAAATCTGTCGCTAGTTTTGCTTATGAGGCACGCTTTCAAAGAGCGTTGGCAAATGGCATATATACATGGCAATAAAGACCACTTCTGCCTTATGCTGTTTAAACGTGGAAAATAGAGAAGAAACAAGAAGTCTTCTGAGACAAGGGAAAGCAATATTAAAGTCACAATGAACAAGACAAATTTAGTTTTTCCCACTATCCCTCTGTTCTGTGTCATCTACTGCCACTACCGTATTGTTAACTTCCTACCAGTATGTGTCCTCTCAGGGAAGAACATCAGCCCTGTTGCAGAGCAGCACACTGTGGGTTTAAGACTGGCAGAAATGATGTTCTTCTAGCTAGCGAAATGATGACAAACGTCTTTGGAGACATTTCAGAAACTCTTTTGTAAATGAATTCATACTGGTATTCCATTGTTAGTCCTTTACATTAAGACTCAAAAAAAATAAACCCCACTGTATTAACTAGTTACTGGTTTCATCCAGGTTCTTCTCATACACAAGCAGACCATTCCTTCTCTTCTGTAAAACACTAAAGAAAAAACCAAAACCAAGCAGTAACAAAAATCTGTCTTCAAAGGCAACTTCTTGATTCCATTGGAGCTGTTGTAAAGCGGTCACGGGCACGAAGAGTGGAGGAGACCCCGTCTGCATGGACCTGGAGATGGAGATGCCTCTAACGGTACCTTGGAAGTTACAGGTCTCCCCCTGCCCTGTTTCCTTGGCTGTGGCCCTTCAGCCTGATGAGAGCCTCATGGACATGGCATTCAGTGGAATTTTGTAAAACTACGAGCGGCAGGAAGGCAGCAGCAAAGCACCAAGTTTCATAAAGCCTGTTTGGCCTGCCTGGACACGTGTGCTCACAACCTTAACCCACACTGGTGCGAGTCCAGCACAGCGCTGGGGACCTGGAGATGAGATGGGAAGAGGGGGAATCAGCTCTTCCCCCTCCATGGTGTCCAAACCACCAAGGAGATGCTTCTGTGCACTCAGGGATGCAGGTGAGCAATATTTTTTCCAGCATAATCCCTTCCTGGGGTTTTTGCTTTTTTTCCCCCGTCCCTCTAGGCTCCTCAGGGTGGAAATGAAGGGGGCAATAGGGCTTACAGTTGATTCCTGTCATTTGGCAAAAGGACACATTTGGGCAAGATGGAGAGAAATTGTGGTGTTCAATTTCTTTCCAGCGCTGTCTCCCCTGCTGCCTGGAGATGATGGCACCCCCAGGGCACTCGATAGCAACCCTTGCAGAAGGACTAAGCTGACTCAAACATTGCAATAGAATTGAAAATAAAGGCAACCTTGCCTAAATCTCAAAACGGAAAACATGAAATTATATTAATTGGTTAATGTCATCAAAAACTAATTATCATAGCTATAATTTTCCTAGCCAGCCCTTTTTTTTTTTTCCCCTACTGATAAATAATAATTATCTATTGGCTACAATAATGTGATAGTCACAAAAGCACAATCCATTAAGATTTAACTGTAATGCCTACAAGTTTGGGTTTTTAGAGGATACCGTTAGGACCAAGCTCTGTAAATGTCTCCTCAAATGTCTGGGGTGAGGCAGCTCACCAGCTGGAGATGTTACACTACTGGTAGTTGTGATATATTGCTGCAATGGCCGAAGGGCGCCAATGAGACCAGGTTTGTGGCCCCAGACTCCACAGTCAAGGACGGCTGGAAAAACAAACCACCTTCCAGGCCCACAAGCCAAGGGCGCCCAAAGACTTTCCAGGTGCAACTTGTCCCAAGTAGCAGGTAGTCTGTGATTCTGTGAGTCTGTAGTCAGCACAGCTGTCCCGGCAGCAGAAAAGGACTCGGACCCAGAATGACAAACTGGTAGGTCCCTTCCCTGGGAACACAACTGCCCCCAATGGCCCTGGCCAAGGAGAGCTCAGCTTTCCTTTAGCCCCAGCTCAGCTGCACAGGGCAGAGGCTGCGCCCGCTCTGCCCGGGGAAGCAGCAGCCGCATCCCCAGGGATGATGCTCCCTTCTCCACTGCCACCTGGCACCCAGAGCTGCGCAAACGCCCTTCCTGCCCCGAGTGCTGGTGCAGGGCAGCTCCCAGAACCCTGCTCTGAACACGGGAGGGAAAACACCACCTCCTCTGCTACACACATACACGGGTTGAACTCTCATTCACAACGGGACACCACAGTGAGGAATGCTGGGGGCCTCTTTAGTTTTACCACGGATCAAAACCAAACGTTGCCTGGTACAAACTGAAACTTGAGCTTTTAGCCATAATGCAAATGGACCTTTAAAATAGAAATAGCACTTACAATTAGCTGAAACTTCAGCAGCCAGTGGTGACATTAATGAAACGCTTGGCAAGAACAAACGCTGAGTCATGTAAAACTGACAAAATAATATGGGCAGTTATCACCAAAATGCATTATTTATCACTGCAACCCATTGACGCCTGTGCTTACACAGGAACCCTCCTGTGATATTGAAGGCCAAAGTATCTTCTCTCCCTAACAACAGTGTTGTATCTTTGGCAACTCTAGCAGGAACTCAGAAAATCAATAGCACTTCATGAGCAAGGTCTCGGGCTTCTTCTTTTACGAGGATTCTGTCAATGCAAGTGGCCATTACTGTACTTTAAAGGCATGATATAAAATTGCTTCGACAAGATATAAGACACACGGTTTGAAAGAACCTGGTGAGAGTATTTTAGTCAAAGTTAAATAGTTTCATCACGTAATTACTTCTATTGGCACATCTCCAGCTGGATACGCTCATGCAGGGTATGCGCTTTCTGCGATGGGCTGGGGAAATTGTACGGGAGGTCTGTCGATTTGATTCAGGTTGATCTAAACAAGGTCAAACTGCTAAAATGGAGCCACAACCAAGCATCCAATACTATTGACAGCAACACAGGAACAACAAAGTTGCTGTCTTTTTTTCTTTTTTTCTTTTTTTTAGCTAAGTGGTCTGAAAGTAGTTTAAGTTTTATGGCTGAAAAATATGTCAGCGTGATTTGCAGATGGGTAATTCATTTTCTAAGGACTGTTTAGAATTTATTCAGGGGGAAAAGGAAGCCGTGCTGGTTCCTATAACTGACTCACATTATACGACAAAATTTAACTTTTGTATTTTATGGGATTTTATGAATTCCACTAAAACCATTAGCTGGTTGTCTCTTTGTGATTAAATTTAACCACTTATGCAATACTTCAAACTGATGACAGTCTCGTCTGTACTTATGTTTTCTTTTGTTTAAAATGCATGTATCTCAGAAAACGACCACATTGCAGAGAAAAGAAAAAGACACTTAGATAGATTCTCTGTGAATGACGGTCCCTGTGGGCACCAAAACATTCCCCTGAAATGGAAGAGTTAAAATACTTTCTGCATGGAAAGGGTTACCCAGAGTAGAGATTTAACGCTATTTATTCTCCTGAAAAGACTTTTAAAGTGCTAAATACTTCAGCTCCCTGGTTCAATACCACTCCCAGGCCTGTCTACAGCAGTTCCCTCCAAGGTTCTTTTTTTAAGAGTGCTCCCTTCACTTAAAACCTTCCAGGTCTGGGTGATCGGTGGGGTTGGGACCACTGTCGTTAGACAGTTTAAGTGAACCAAGATTTGTTTGGCTTTTTAAGCCTAAGCTACATCAATGGGCTTGCAGCATCAATTCACGTGGCCTCATTTTATGCCCCAAAAGCACGTAACAGCTCTCTTTAGCATCGGGCTATAAAAGGCGGCTCTAGTGGGCTGGTTGAACGGTGAGCTCTGGCGATAGCCTGCCTGGCTGGCCCCGCGGGTCAGATGTTACGACATGTGGCCGTGAACAGTCTGAGGATAAAAATCCATCCTCAGCGGGGACATAAGTCACTCTGCCCCGCTCGCTCCGGGAATCGGAGAACAGTCCTTGATCCTGCGTGAACTGAAACGATTGATATGTTGTATCTACGGAACAAAACCTCTGTTTGTATACACACGGGCAGATAATGCAGACATCCTATGCAGAGATGAGTTTCCCATATTAAATTACATTGATGAAGCTGCTTTGATGGCTGCACTTGTCCTCTAACCTACTTCGGTTGGCTTTGGTTCCAACTCGACACAAATGAACTGCTTCAAACAGTTTCTTGCTTTTTTTGTTCCGTAATTAGATGGGCTGGGGTTTGAGACAAGAAATATTTAGTCCTGGAACAATGACAGAAGCAAAAATGAATCCTGTATCACCCAGCAAAGCCAGACATAGGGTTTCTGACCTCCATAAAACCCCTTTCCTTCTATTTCCAGTGAGACACTCTCATATATATCTCTGCAAGCTATGTCAAGGTCTCTTCGAAATTTTTCTTATACATTCATTATTAGTTCTGTATCTCTCTATCTGATGCTAAGTCAGTTCCTTTGGACTGAGGAGTTAAAGGTTCAGGAATATGATAAACAGTATTGATAACACTTTTAAAAACATTTTTCTATCTGAAATATTCCCCGTAAAATGGTAACTGCTCAGGTATGATACACAGAACAAATCACTGCATTTCTCCTAGAGGAGACTTTCCAAACCCGAGACTAACAAGCCTCTTAGAGCACACGAGGGCTGAGGGACAATCATATCCACAGTTAGAGCTGACTAAATGGCAGAAATATCACAAATACCATATCACAAATGGCATAAGCTGTTCATGTGTTCTTGGAGTCTACCAAAGCGTTCAGTTTTATGTGACTGTCACCTTTCTTAGAGGCTCCAAAATGTTTAATGTATTTACTGAAACATTTTAGTTTTCACGGTTCCTGTTAATTTATGTCTATAAGGCCTCTTGGTTTCTCGTCCTCGATTTCTGTAGGACTGTCCCCTCTATCAAAAGGCCTCTCTGTTGCTAGTATGGGTCATGATTATTGGCCACAGGGAGAAAGCAAATGCAAAGAAAATGCTCATTCTCATGACAGCTATGCACAAGGATCATCTAAGCAGTGCATTATATAGTCTGTGTGGCTCATTTAAAATAAATAATTAAAATTGTAGGCATTTATTCCACCTCCCATCTATTTCAGGTGCTATTAACCTGTGCGCATTCTCCCCCTACTCTTCACTTAACAACCCTTGAAACTTTTGAATCCTTGGGTGGGAATTTGAGACCATACCTGAACATCTAAGTGCTGTTTTCCAGGCATTACGAGAGCAAAACATGTTAAATAACTAGCCATTAATGTCAAAAAATCAAGCTTTACCATACATTTTTGGCATTAATTTTATAAGTGCCATAAAACAAGCTTTTTACTGGGTAGTTTTGGTATATAATTTCTTCCACAAGAAGAACAGTTTCTGTATAGTTAACACATGTGGCAGGGTAAGGAAGCATAAAAACAACATCACTGTAAAATTCATACTAAATGATGGAAATAATAACTAGAATATGTGTAATTTGAGTAGCAGCCTGAAACAACGGGCAGAGTCTCGAGCGGCGCAAAACCAAAGCAAAGTGGTCAAACCCTGAGACCTGCGCAGAACAAGAGGTAATGCATCTTCTTCTTTTCTCCCCAGTCAAAAATGCACTTGCCCTGAAGAACTGAAGCACTTGAAGGAATTCGAGATGTGATGGGTCTGAGCATCTCGAAGAGGAGTGTGTGTGTGTGTGTGGGTACGAGGGGGGATGCTGCTCGCGGAGGGAGGGAGGGATGGACATCTGCGCATCTTCGAGTGGGACCCAGCCCTGTAATTTTCAAAGTAGAGCAGCACAATGGTATTTAGCACAGGTGGCTCTGTAATTGTGGTACTGAGAGGAATCAGTGCTCAATGGCCCGCAGTGTCACCCTTCCACCGCTATAATGGGACAAGCAGGCTGCGATGTGGGGAAAAGTAAAGTAGGAATCAGTACAATGCATTTTTAGCTCCACACTGACTCTGTGGTATGGCAAATATTTATTCAAGTGGTGCAGTTGCTGTTCAAAACCAAGTTTCCTCAATCAGGAAAACATAATAAATTTAACACCTCTACAATTTCATACTCGTGTATTAGGAGCCATCTTAAAATGTTTCCGTTTCTTTCGGAAGTAATTACGTTCCCCACATAAAAAGGTATATGTCAGACCAATACAATCTTTCAGGCTTTTTCATTCCAACTACTGTAGTTTTAGAAACAATGAAATTCCTTTCTGAGGACAAATGACATGAATAAGTCAAACGGTGATTTAAAGAAGCAGCGCGAACGAGGCCAGCCCACTGTATTCCACTTCTGTCCTGGCACAAACACATGTGAACCCACAAAACTCAGGTCTGAGGGAGAGTAAACCAACTTTACGTTCATGGGAAGTAATACTCCTGCCATACATCTACAGGGAGAAATCTCAGCAAAAGAGGAAAATGTGTTTATTCCTGTCTAGCTAAAATCAGAACTAAGCAGAACTGTACCCCGAGAAGCCTCTTTGGGAGCTCCCATCGAACTATGGGAAGACGGGTCGGAAACCTGCAGAGGCCACTTATTTCCAGCAAGAGTCCCCAGGTGGGCAGCAGCCCAGAGGTCCACTAAGGATTTGGGGTTCTCACAACCTGGCATTTCCGCAATGGGGACAGGCAGAAACATCAGAGCGGTCACCCGAAAAGTTTAAAAACAAAATGAAAGAAAAAGCTCTTTCTTTAGAAACAGTTAAAAATTCAAAACCTAATGATAGTTTGAAGCTTTCATATTAGTTCTGGTTGTAAACTATGGCTGTTAAGGCTACACACAAATATTACTGCCCTTAAACCCACGTTAAATATATGGCTGGAAATACAATCAAATTGCCATCTTCATAAAGTGCGCCTTCAGCTAGAAAAACACTCAAACAAGGGACTATAAATACCAGCAGGGAGCATCCTCTGGGTTTAAAGACAAGCGGAGACACACACATACAAACACCTTTAATGCCAAACACACAAAAAGAAACGCTCAAAAACCTCAGGAGCTTTTAAACTTCCAGAAAATGAGAAGGAAAAACCAGAAGTGAATGTGTTTTGTTCGAAAACATGCAGTATTTTACAATATAGGCAAGCATACAGTTTATTGTGCATTAAAACAGCACAGTCTTTTAAAAGGTTTTTAATGTGTCTTTTTTTCTAAAACAACAAAAAAAGAAGGTAACATATTTGCTCTGTATGTTCTCATCCTCTCAGATTTCTGAATAATTCTCTTCTAACAGCAACTGGACCCCGCTATGCAGATCAATTAAGAAACAACACTATCATTATAAAACCCCACACAGAAGAGCAACGTGGGGCTTTGCAGCAAGTATATAATTGTGCAAGCCTCAAAGATGCAGAAAAGGCAACCGTAGGGAAGCTGACTATGCATTTCTTATTAAAGACGACAACAAAATTGTCCCAAACTCTCTTAAAATTAAGAACTAAACATCCAGCTTAAAATACCAAATGAGAGTTAATGAGACACTTTTTCAAAATCGATAATTCAGAATTTTTCAATAAGTTTCCTATTAGCATTCCCCCATCCCCCTAAATACCATTATTTTTTCCCAGCTGTATAAATAGTCTTGGAGAGTATGGCCTGAATGAATGCACCGTTCAGAAAACAACATAATTACAGCCATTTCCAGCAAACTGGGTGCCAAAAAAGTTACAAATTAATTGAAGGTTAGCACTGAAAATTAAATCCTAGTCAGCTTGAAGTCATTTTTGAGGCTAGTTTCTAGAAAATGCACGAGGAAGTTCACTGTTGCAGTGTTCCATCACCGCACTGGAGAGGTTTTGAAGGTTGTGCCGAACAAGTGGTTTGTTCTGTTCCATCATGTGATAAAGCCGCATTTCTCCCTGTGGGCATTTCTTGTTTTCAGCCTGTTTCCCTGGTTCTCCAAATGGACACAAACAACATTTCTGGGCTCCTCCTCGGTCCTTCTGGCCATGGAGCCTCTCCAGAAGAGAGAAAAACCTATTCTGCTTGTCCCTGGCCATTATTAGCTAAGTCTACATCTTCAGTCTCACCACACACACCTCTATTTTGGCCCATGTTGTTGCTCTGTAAGCTCTTTTAGACTTATTTCTCAAACATACTAGCTAAAAATTTTTACTGCTAGCGTAGAAAAAACGAGGAAGAGGAAAGCATGACTTCAAGAGAAACACCCCGGTTTAGGTGCTTCGGACCTTTACATGGGGTCTAAACACTCAAATATTTATCAAGAAGGAAAGATACAACATGTTGACATCAAGAACTCAATCAAACAACCCCAGTGAAGTCAGAGGGCACAATAATAGCAATAATGTTCCGAAAACCTCTCCCATCCTGCTCGGAAGCAGCCATGGAGCTGCTTGTTCCTTTGCTCATCCCCGTGTGGAAGCATCTGGAGATGAAGAATCAATCAGGTGGATTTTCATGCTGTGGGCACACAGCAGAGATGGGCTGACATTTGAAATTTTAAATCAATTCCCAGAGTTATCTGGAAACACATTCTTACTTTACATGAAATCCCAAAAGCTTTTTGTATCTTTGCTTGAAAGCGCTGCCCACGTATGTCTTGGTGCTGCACTCCGTCCACGTTAGGCAAAACACTCAAACCAGCAATTAAACTCGCATTTCAGTGTTTTGCCTGAAAGGGACACAAACATGTCCATGTTGAGAGCTAAAATCCAGGAGGCTTTCCAGCATATAGAAATTAAGCTTTTGGTCCAAGGAGGATGATCCTCTGCTTCGCTCCCTTCTTCCCTCCTGAATCAAAGTACTTCCCCGAGGAGACATCTTCTCCTACTTGGATTCTCCGCTCCCCTCGGGAATCTGCTACGGTCTCCTCATCCTAAATGAGTTTCTGCTTTCATCTGCCGACTCCCAGGAAACCGCTGGCACCATCCAGCCAAGGAGGGACAACCACGAGCGGCTCTTTGACAACCAGCTAACAGAAAAGTTACAAAGTCCCCTCAAAGAGTCAGCAAAACAGACCAAATAAAGAGTGATGGAGCGGTCAAGGCACCCCCATGAGAAGGAAGAGGCCGGGGTTTGGGTGTCTCTTTCAGGACCTTTTTATTCCTGTCTTGAAATGTCTAATATTGAAGGCAGAGAATCCCGTTCCTTCCTCGCTCCCACCTCGGTGCCCCAACCACCCTGCAGCACAGCTGGAATTACCAACCCAGCGCCACAGCCATGCGAATCTCAGCATCAAAACTCACCCAAAAATCATATTTGTTTCCTGGGCGAGGAAATATTACTCCAATATTCAATTGATTTTTTTTTTTTTTAGCAAAATTAGCCTTTTGGGCATTTAAAAGAAATAAACAGGGAAGCTTTAGGTCAAAGGCTGTTGCACAGAAAGCCTGAATTTTGAAAACATTCCTGGCAAGTATTTTCTGACATATTCTCAGCGTCTTCATTCTCTGTTGTTGTTGTTCTTTTTTTATCCATGAAGGGTACATAAAGGGCATCTAAAACTTTAGTCAATAGATCCATTATTATGATTGGCTGAAAACCATAAAATGCATCCATCAAGCCATTGTGTTGCATCTTGTGTTAAATTATGGTGATAAATAGTCCTTTTTTCATGACGTCACCTACTAATCTATTCAGAAATCCATTCCCCGCTGCCATTATGCATCACTCACGCTCATGCCAGCTTGCTGCAAAATCCCCCGCGCGCCGCGGCCCCGCAAGCCTGCGTGTTACTCTGCCGAGACAAATCTTTTCTGGTGCTTTTATGTCCTATTGTGAAACAATTGTTTTGCTGGTTCCCAGAGTTACCCCAAGCGTGCAGTAATGTCCTCAGCTATCAGCTTTGGGCATTGTAGCTCATGTACTTTTAATTGTTTACAACTTACATCAGAACTGGATGGAGTCCATTTGTACTCATATTGTTTTATCACTACAAGATGATGCATTTTGCCACCTTCTTCTAGGTCAAAATTGAATCCTATTGAGAGTCTTTGAACAGAGAACTAATATTCACAGGAGCTGAGCTGGGGATGTATAGCAATATTATTATTATGTTTGGGATTTTGCTTTGAATTTAGACAAATCTTTCTTGTATAATTAGATTTCATAACACTTGAATTACAGCTTACAGAAACAACAATGAACAAGAATAAAAATATTTGCCTAAAATTACTTTAAATCAAATTATTGCCTATGAAAACAAAGAACATTACTAGCTTCAGGTTTTTTTTCATGTTTCCTTATTATTATACATCCATCTTATCTTTTGTTTAAATAAACTGCCTTTTTCTTCCCTCATTTAGTAAAGAACAGAAGACACAGGATAAGTCAGGGCCAGCTTTTATGAGATATTGGTCTTACATTTTGGCACTAACTGAAGAAACCTAGGGATGTATTCTAACGACGGCAGAAATACCTCACGTCTACAAGTCTCATTTAAAATTAGAAAAACAAAACCAAAAATTGGGCTGATTTCCTACTTCTAACATCTATGCAAAATTAAAGGGGAAAGTATGATGTGAAGAGCAGTGTCAAAAGAAGCGACAGCAAAAACATTTCAGACTCATATAATCTCCTTTTCTTGTTATTATCAGCAGTATAACATAAAAACAAAAGTAGAGAAAGCACACAGCACCTCTTCTTACACAGAACGCGCAAGGATCTGCATCACTTAAGGCACAGAAAGCAGCTACTGGTTTGTTCCTTTCCTCTCTCTTTGGTGTTTCCAGCCCTGCTAAATGTTGAATTAAGCCTGAGGGAAGTGGGTTTCAGCTCAAGATCTGAACAAAACCCTAACGGATGTAGTAATGACTCTTCTCATCGTCTCTGAAGGAGGAACGGACCCACAATGAGGCTGAAGAGCGGCCGTTCTTATCAGCCAGACTTTGTTCCCAGCTCTATCTGAGCACCACCCTTTGAAGTCCATGGGGAATAGAAGGGGCTGCCTCCAGGGACACACCAACCCTCCGTATACACCACAAACTGCAAGAAATAGCTCGGATCCTTTCCTTACACACAGCCCTTCTTTGCTCTTAAGGCACTGGTTCCAAAAGGTCTGGGGGAAAAGGCTGAAAAGTGAAAATGATCATTCTAATATTTAGAAGAAAGGATTTAGCCTTCTGAATCATCCCCAAACGATTATGCGGAAGAACTATTCCTAAACCTAAAGCTCACCAATATACTAAATCCTTGTAATAGAATCCGCAGAGCTACTTAGCAAAGAGAATAATGCCTTGTGCCCCTTTTTCTCTCATTCCTGTTGTAGCTCTAACCTCCGCCCTATGTCGCTGCTTTTACTGGGAAAATGAGGAAGCCACTGTATACTTAATAAATTGCACTGGATTGGAAGGACTAAATACCTAACTATGTCTGAACGTTCAGCAAAAAGATTCGAGGTAGAAGAGGAATTTTACTTCTAGAAAGCCATGAGAAAGTGGAAATACAGCTGAAGTACTTTTGGGGAATGCAAATTGTCAACGTAATTTTCAAATTCTTTTCAAATTCAAATTGCAGCTTCTGCCGAGCGCTGATGTACAGTACATAAGGTACACGTTGGACAGCGTCAGCTAGGAACATTTATAGAAACTTCCTTTTTTTCATCCATTGAAAAAATAAAGCCCAAGTATGAGACATTCAAAGATGATCTGCAAAATTTTGGCTTTTGCTGATGTAAGCAGAATGTCAGCTGAAACTCTGCCCTGGAGACGGTTGTGGCAACAGAAACCTGGACACCCACTTGAACCAGCTGACCAGAACCAGAACCAGAACCAAACGTCTGGACGAGATCCATGCAACGGGAACTGGAATTTCATCAAAGCAGAATCAACACAAGTATTTTCTTCAGGTTTGATATCTCCCAGTTTATATTATCAATCAGAACCAGAGATGTCAATTCTGAGGTAAAAATGGGGTTTGATGCGGTATTAATCCAAGAGCGGGGAAGCACCAAATAACTCTGAAATGACCTGTTGAAATGACCTGAATATTGTGAACATTTTTCACCACAATGGTACCAAAGCACGTTTTGCGCATGGCGTTCAGGGTCTAACTTTCAGAGGCACTTGTTGTGCTGTGCAGAGGGTTCAAACAGGGCTAGGACTGTGCAGGAAACATAGCCATCAAATTTAGGCAGCCTTTTATACCACATCTTTGTATTCTGTGCCTTCAAAACCTGATTATAACGTGGTTTAGTTCTTCCCTGCTTCATAAGGGTAACAGCGGCTGATGACTGAGGCAATAAATACCATCTTGTGGAGTGTCACATGAAAAAACAGTAATTTTACATTTTCCAAACACTATCTAGACATTACCTTATTGAGTGCTATTTAGAGCGGATCGCTCTGCTTTACTTTTCCAAGAGATGTGCTATTGCTCTATGAAATCAAGTACACTTGTCTTATTCCACTGACTTCTGAGGGACTATTTCTGTGAGGCAAGGGATATATTTATCCCACTGCCTGCTGCCCACTGTATTTACCTGCTAAGTGTCTATAGAACTAGGTGATAGTATCTATAGTACTAGGTGATAACGTGCTATTCTGTTTTCAACAATCTGGAGTGCAATGGAATACACCATTAATTCTGATAGGTCTGTGAGAACACCTTTGAAAACGTTTTAAAAGATAGATTAGTGTCTCATCAAGGCAGAGATTAAGTGAAAATACTTTCAAATTTGTCATTCAGCATTGTATCTGTTAGGTTATTTATTATTTCATAGTGCATGCAAAGTAATAGATCAAATACAGGCTCCTTGGAGATACGAATGCTTTTTAGTACATCTAAATATACTGGCCAGCAAAACTGCACCGTGGCATTTTGCTTCTTTCCTAAGACAACCAAGACACTAAACCCTGGGATGGAGCTGCACATCGCGCTTCTCCCCACAGACACGAGAGACGGACAGAGCAGACAGCAAGAGAACGCAAAAAGAACTTACTTTTCCCTCTCTCTTCTTCATGATTGCACATAAGCAAATATGGGAAGTAATAGCGCAGCATATTGTTTGCAATATGCTCTCTTGGCCATAGGGAAAGGAAACAGTTCGAGGATTCTTTTAAAAGCAGTTAGCATGACATATAGGCTTGGTATTGTGCTTAGATGATGCCTTCCTTCTGCTCATCTCACTTATTTAGATTTCAAGTCCTCCTAGCAAGAGTCTCCTCTCGAATACATTTTGAAAATCCAGCAAAGAGTTCTACTGTAAAATAATTAAGATATTATTAACTTCATCCTTACAGCTTCTCACTCCCCTAATTTCCTTGTTAAAATCCTCTGCTGAAAACAGAAAGTTGAATGTTCCCTACCATAACACTTGTGATTCTCCAGGTACTTTGTTAATATAGGACAATTAAAGAAAATCAGAATGACAGTGATTATCAAAGACAAAAGATAACATCATATTCCAAGAACAAAAATAGGATGCGAGACCTCAAAATATCTTTACACAAATATCAAGTTAAAAAGAAGTGAAGGGAGTTAAAAAGAAATTATTAAGTAACAAAAGGCTTTTTTCCCCATGCCCTTGAGATCATTCCCGGCATTCTGATTTGAAAAGAGGACAGAAAGAGAGTAGAAGGTTGTCTAAAATTCTGTGTTGGAAACAAACAGGTACAGACAATGGAAGAATAAGTATGCTGAAAACTGCTTCTCTAGTTAGAAATGTTGATGTGTAAGTCAAGAAAGAGAAATCACCATAAACAACAAAGGGAAAATGTAGATGTGAGAGCCAGAGAGATGCCAGGCGACAATCAAAGCAAACAGATATCTCACCGAGTTATTCAGACCCACAGTGTAACTCCTATTATCCTCCCATTATTCTGAGGATTGTGGCATGTGCCGCAAAGTCGCACACAATGTCCCAGGACACACTTGAAACACAGCAGAGAAGCTCTTGACTTCAAGCATCCTGTATTCAATCTCCAGTGAAGACACAGGGTGAGATATTACACATCTAAAGAATATCATGTGGTTAAAAGCTGTCAGAGGAGAAAAGGGGAGATCAGCTGTCTTGAGAGATAAGCCGAAACATTGACTCTCCACAGAATATACTGAAATTAGGACTTCCCAAGGTTCCCACACAGACAACAACTGCAGGTGTGGCACACAAAATTTGGGTTCTCTATATTTACTGTGCATTTTCTCACAAATGCTTTGATCCTAGTTAAATAAGCTTTACTTTTGGAAGGAGGACATCTAGTCACTCAGTCATTACTCAAAACTAATCTGAAGGGAGGCCAGAATAACACCAAATAACAGATGCATGCACCAGCCAACAGATGCATCCGTGCCAGCATTTCCAGCGTCCCCTCCAGGCGCGGGGGCAGCACTACCCAGGGTGAGCACCATTTGCTGATCAGCATCAAGGTAACAAGAGACAGGACAAGTTTAAAGTTTAACATCCCGTCTGCAGCACCCCTTCTTACAAACAAATACCTTGTCCAAACCTGAATCCCAAAAGGAGTGGAAGAATATTTTATTTCCCCAGAATCATGAGCTAATATATTCCCCGGTGAAGATGAGGGACGGAGGAATACAGATTTCAGTCTGCTACCTCCACAGCACTTTGTAAAAACAAACCAATTTCTCTGAGAGAGTTGTCATTCGGCAGCTATCTCCCAACCTTTCCTTTCTTCCCGGCCCATTGCAGGTACTGTACTTCACACCTCTACATGCAAGTTAAAATATTTTACAACAGCTATGCTTCACCAGCAGAATCCACTCACTCAGTAGACAAAGATGTGCTCAGAGCTTCATGAATACATTCAGCAGTTAGGAACTGCAGAGAGAGGTGCACAGGGAAACGGATTTAGTGTTTGCATTTTTTTTTTCTGGCCATGAAACATTTTTCCTCTCATTTAAAGAACTGTATTTGACTAGTTTGACATGTTGAAGATCCAGCTGGAGAGCAGCACCAGATGAGACCGTGCTCACCAGCAACAGGAAAGTGTCTCCAGTGCATGTTTCCCTGCCAGCGGTTCCTGGGAAGTGACAGGCTGAGTGGGACCCGCGGATCAGCTGTTTCATTCCGCTCATTCCACACGCAGGCGCTGGAGAAGGCCCATGCTGGTGAACTCACCCAACTGCTAAGCAGATCAGCGCTCTAATAGCAAACAGGGGGGAAACTTTCACAGGGGGATTAGGAAGGTGGCAGCAGAGCCTTCGCGATGCGTAAAACGCTGCCTGCGCTACGGGCTGTGTTGCGCTGGGAAGCAATACTGACCGCTCCATTATGCGTACAGCACTTGTGTGATGCTTTGGCTACATCTGCGGTAATAAATGTAGTAGTGCCGGGGAGTATTCCTGGGCACCGAGACAAGATTGTCTGTGCTGAAGTTATCAGCGCTGTCTGGCTTGGACCAGGGTCAACTGCAGCTCTCCCAAACAGCTCCTGGGTGCAGTTCAGGACTCAACGTGGGGTACATACCATTCCCAACTGGCAATTTAGAACAGAGGTAGACCAAGCACAGGGCAGCTTGTGGTAAGCCTGAGGCCAACAGAAGGAGAAAGCTTCTCATCAGCTTTCTCAGCCTAGTCCTGTCTTTTCACCTCTGATTAGTCGGCTCGTGAGGATCTTGGCTGGAGACTGCCACTGGCTCCCTGTTGATTGAGACGGGGTAAAGCTGCCGGTGTCAAGGGAAAATAGACACTACTGCATTTCTGGCCTTGCTCTGAATAATGCTCCCTGCCATTGATACAGTCGCTGGCGGTGTCTTTCCTCAGCTGTCCCAGGTCAGCAGCCGCTGACTAGTTTGATAAGACGTGAGCTTCAATGTGTCTACAGATCCCACGGAGAAGCAAGGCCACAAGCCTCCTTGCTGAAGCTGAGCGGCCAGTAGCAGCTCCTTCAGTTAAAATACATTCTATAACACACGGAAATACACAACTCTTGGGCTGATCAGGAAATTGCTTTCTCCCTATGGAAGCTAAGATTTCCAAAGAACAAATAATGCCTCGAGACAGAGTAATGAGAAACCTTGCCATGTACCAACCTGAAGCTATCTCACCACTATGTAAGAATTATCTTATAGATTGTATGGATTCTTTCCAAGATGTACTACATTTTGCTTCTTTCTAGGTTTTAAATTATTTCTAATGAACTATTTCTAAATGCTTTAAAAATCAGGCACCCAGCGCTACATTTACCCAACCTCCAATCGGTCAGTTGGTGACGAATTTCCCTGCGTGGCAGATAAGCTTTAGAGGACAGTAACGGCAAAGTGGACACAATTCTCCAGGAATAACGAAATGAATAAATAAATAAATACAACATGGACAAGCAGTCAGAATCTCTGTCAAAGACGTACGGTGCCTTGGGTATAAATCAGTGTAGCTCCACTGACTTTAATGACATCAGGCCAGTTTCAGACAGCTTGACACCTCACTCAGCTGGGCTGTTAGCAACACCATCAAAGGCATCATCAGCTGTTTTGCTGTTTGCCCAGCTGCCGGGGCCAAAGGCATATTCTTCATCTGCACCTAAAAAGAACTCCAGGTCACCCAAAACTTGATGTATCTAGCATGGTTTTGTCTGGAGTAAGGTAAATGAATCAAGATTGTTGCAGTTTTTCCTCAAAACAAACACTCTGAGTGTTTTGGCTTTCTATATAAAGTGAAAAGGTGCAAAATTGAAAACTCTTTCATTATAACTTTTAAGACATGCCAATTCTTCCCTAAAGCTCTGGCTGGATAATGCTTCTGAGATGATCTGACCAGCTATTTCTGACTGCAAATCAGGGGACATGATTAGATCCTAAGTGGCTTAAGACCTGGCTGCTTCGTAAATCTCTCCTCTTCCTATTGTCATATCAACAAAGATCAGCAAACCGCCAGACTCGGAATCCCTTTCATATAAACAACAGGGATTGTTTTGGCTTTAGACAAGCCTCAATTTTGGAATTTTATCCTTTCTGATTCAAAGACCCACTTTATTAACCTTCTGGGGGTATGGCAAAGACTATCTATTTTAATTAAGCAAATCAAGAAGTGGGCAGCTGAAGGCCAAGGAGTCTGGGTTATTACTGCCATGATTACTTTGAAAGAGTATTATTTATGTGATAGTCCTTGCTGATTCATCCTGACTTGTAGCGTTAGATAAAGGTGCTCAGAAAACAGGATCGCCTTCTTTTAAATATTGAACAAATCGAAATAAACGGGAGCATGTTAACAGAGGGCAAAGGCAGAGACTGGCACCATCAAGACAACTGACTAAGACCTGGCACTATCCCGAGTTATCTGTTATTATACAAACAGGCAAATAAAGCCAATTGTGTGGGGACCCACAATTCTTTGTCTTACTAGGGTGCAATCCTTGTGGTTTTATCTCTGCTCACAAGTAAAAATGGTTCAGATTGTTTTACTAAAAGGGTTGGCAAACTTTGAGAACAAGCATTTGCTTCATAAAATATAGACAGAAGAAAACCTAAAATTACTGGGGCCAGAGCCTCTTGGGCCTTCCAGAACCATGGGCTCATTTCACCTTTGCTGAAATGACCTAACTTTTCAAAGTCTCGCGGAAGAATGGCTTGTTGAATTATAGATTGTCACGTTGCCTCCCAGACGCTGTTTCCCTTCAAAGGTGTCCTGTCCTTCTCCCTCTCCCCGATTCACAGCCGCGTTCTCTGACAATTCCTTCCCAGTGGAGACACGAGTTGTGTTCCATGTTCTTTTGGCACATGAAGAATTCACTGCACCACCTTAAAGAAAATTGTGCCCAGATTTCACCTTTTTGCTTTATTCAGAAACTGCCCCGTGTTTCGAAGCACGTTCTATATCCAACGCCATACCTTTGTTTTGCAGTGAGTTACAACCGCGTGCGGTTCCATCTGCAATTCCTTCAGATGGGAGCACTGCTGGCTGAGATCAAATAAGGCACACAGACCATTGGACATAACCAATAAAGCCACTCGATGCCCACATTAACACATCCTTTCTGTAAGGTGTCATCTGACAAAAACACTGGGGCAAATGGTAGGCAAACTACGCAGGTTAGAAAATACCAATTCCGCACATTTGTTACATTCTTTTAAAAGAAGATGTGCCATTAGAAGATAATAGCTGTGTCTAAGGTTCATAAAAGAACATAAAGAAGTGAGGTGTTCAAATTACGTTCCTCACTTCTACTGTTTCTGCTTAACTGGTCACCTATCCAAGACTACCAAATATCATAAGATATATTTTAGCAGCACAGCAATGACTGGCAATAGCAGCAATGAGATTGCAACAATGACAGACTGTCCCCAATGAATATTCCCCCATAATAAAACCACTGTTACAATCTGTGCTCCTCCCGTGTTTTCTCAAGGCATCATGAATCTAATACTCAACTACTGTAAATCACTGTAGCTCTGCAGTGATCACCAATTTAAAACAGATAAGGATTGGTCAATGAGTCTTTAATGAGAGCTGGTTTATCACTACTGGTTTTATGCAACTGTTATACAGAAATGCCACAGGAAGAAAACATTTTAAAAGCCAATGGTTGTAGAAAAAAACATAAACAGTTTCAAATAAAAAACCGGTACACAGAAAATGCTCAAGAACCTCATCTAGTGCCCAGGTACATGGTTTCTGCAGCACGGCACCTGGGAAGCCGTAGGGCTCTGTTGGAGGATCCACTATCACTGATCTGAACACAATTTTTAAAAAGGTCTGGAAATATCCCATGGGGACCTGGGGAAATGTCAGTTACCTGTTCTGCAGGCGCAGGAGATGTGACACACAGCACAGACCCCATGCTGAGGTGGGGAAATGGGATCGAGGGAATCTGCACACCGAGGGGAACAAAGACATCAAACAGTTCCACATAACATCTAAGGATATTTTTCCGCCCTTCTCCTCCCACTTGTCCCTTTCCACCCAGGATTCGGTCCCCTGTTGGGTACTTCCGCAGGTAAAAAGCTGACTCCTCATCCCAGCAGAGCTGAAAAGCGGGAGAGTGAGCCCGAGCATCGCTTTGGACCATTTGTTGTTATTTTTGCTAACAGGCATTGCCAGATGTGCACGAGAGCAGCCCATACAGTGCCAGAACGACTCAGTGGCGGGATGCGCACCCCTCACCACATCCACCGCCCAAATGCTTTCCAGCCCAAATTTAGAGAGGCGTGTATTAAGTTTTGAGGCAACTAAGAGTTCGCCAATAACATCTGTCCATCTTTGAAAAGACACATTTTGGTTCCCCAAAGATCTTCCAACTGGCTTGCTATGTATTTAAATAAGAAATACAAATATGATAATCTGACTACAGAGTATGAATTCAATTTTGCTATGGTAATTGTGTTCTTTACATTTTCAAAAAAATGTGTAGGGCTCAAATAAAAGTCTTTCAAATAAGCGTTACAAACCTACAAGGGCTTATAGATAAAATCACATGTAAAATTCCATGTTAAGTAATAAAGAGTTAATGGTAATTAAAAAAACAACATATGACTTTAGTAACTGCTGAATTCTTTAATTCAGCACTTACTTACATTTATAATGGTAGGTTTTTTTAATTTCACAGAAGGTTTGCTTGTTATTGAACATTTCCGAGAAGGTTTACAGCCATAAATCGTGGCTTTTTCTGTATACAGCAATTCTATTGTTATGATTTAACCTAAAGAATACTAAATTAAAATTGATTTACTAAATAGGTTAAGGATAGCATACTTATTCAAGATTTCAACCCTATTTCATGCTTAGACAGGCACATCTTAATTATACACAAAAGAATACAAATGTTATTAGCATGATAATAATTATTTAGAAGTCGTCCTCTTTAAAAAAAAAAATAAAGCAGTATTGTCACTCGTGCAGCCCCATTTTTCAGCAGAATGACAGCTACGCTAGTCATAGATATGTTCAAAGAACATATACAATATTCAAAGCTGTGCAGCCGACATGTTATCTGGATAAGCTGGAGTAGGTGCTGCCAGAGACGCGCTGCACACTAATCATTATGTCCTACCCATGCTACTACATGCAAATACAACCCTTTGTGACATTTTGTCAAATATTTTGAGGTTTCTATACTTATCGGTTTTTGCCTTTGCACTCATTAACATACAGCCACCCGGAAACCGGAGGGGCGAACTGCTCGTACTTCGGTTCTTCGCGAGGATAACGCCGTGACAAATCAATGAAAACGAAATTAAAGATGTAAGTATCCTGAAGTCTAAGGGATGAGTCAAAGGGCAGCAAAACTGAAGTTTGTATTTGCAAACCGGGAGCAAATGCAGCGTTTCAGTCTGCCTGTGTGCTCCGAAAGATGTGAACATTCCATACAGTCCCCAGCACACAACATGCTCGATAAATCAATGTATAGGTCCTGCGTTCTCCCAGCCCACGCTGCAGGTCAGTAAGTCCTGTCAATGAACCCCTATCCTATCAGATCGCGAAAAGGTAAAGATGGTTCAGGACTAAGCAGTTGGCTCCGTCCGAGCGATGCATTTCTCAACATTGATTTGCCGGAAGTGGTTCTGTTGTCTTGTTGCTCTAGGCTGGCATTTTTAATTATTTCGGAGACAAATGGATCATTCATACCCAGAAAATCTGTAGGGCTTCTTGTCAAATTAATAAAATAATCACGAAAGCAGTCATTTTGGACCGCAGACTGTCAAAATACCTGAAAAACTCTGCAGTAACCTACATGCTCAAGCAAACTAAAATGCTTCTCCCTGTTCTTTTAAATCTCAAGTCCTACGACATAAAATAGATTGTATAGTGTCCATTGTATACAATGACACCTACTGTGACAAAACCGACTATGTTTAATGACCTTTTTAAATCTTATACCTAGAGTCCATAAAAGCATTGTAATTCAGTTGTAAAACACACTTTAATAATCAAAACGCAGCTGTTAAAATAGCATTGCTCATAATTCTAACTTCAGGCAATTTTTTTGTTTTTAATGCAGAAGAGCAGACCACAGTTTAAAATTCCTGTGAGGTCACTATTGGCCATTACAGTGTTTTTTTGCAACTTAATAATAGATGTTTTAAAGTTTAAGTGCAGCCTCAGGCATTCATAAGCATTTATTACAAATCGCTGGTTGCCTCCCTTATGCAGAGAGGAATAACATTTACATACAGTAGCACAGATTAATAAGATAAAAAATTTGAAAAAGCCGTCAGTCAGGGAGCGAAACTGGTGCTAATAAAGCCCACTATATTCTTCGGAAATATCAAGCCGTCTGTTCCAATATTTTGCCATTCCCCATGAGGTATACAAATCCAAATCAGATAAGACTCGAGCAATGCCAAAGACATGCTGCTCTGCTCTCCAGTGGCATCCAGCTGAATCTTTTATTTATCTTCAGAGCAATTGTACATTCTCGTGTACTAAAGACTGAAATAAACCCAACATCCCTCATCTGAAACTTTCATAAAGCGGGGCCCGCTCCTCCCGCCTTTGCTAACCCGCGGCGAGCGGCTACAACGCCGCGCAAAGTGCGGGCGGTAGTAAGGAGAGATAATAGCAGGCGTGGGAGCGCGGTGGGGAAGGCTGGTGGAAAAGCACCACGGCTTGCTGTACTTTAACGTGATGCTCACGTGAAACAGAACATGGAGGAAATCAAACTGCCTAAGCAAAGGAAATCCACGTAGTCGTACACTTGGCTGCTTTATGTTAGAGAGACAGCTCGGAAGCCCGGCTGCCAAAAACATTAGGCAAGGTAAAGCGCAGTTCGGGTAAAATAGCGCACACAATGTGGCATTATGATTAAACTGCAAAGGTACTTGTTATAACAAATCGCTTTGTAAATCAAATAAACTACGGCATAAAAAAAGAACACACAATCATTTCTGCACCCTTGTAATGCCAATAATTTTAAAAGTACGGCATTAAGAACAGCAAGTCAGGAGGAGACCAATCAGTAATTTTTAGTAAGATTTCTCCCAAAGATAAAGCCCATTTATTTACACGAGTGTTTGTACGACTCTCCTCCTGAGCAGGGCTGTGAATCGAAGACAAAAAAGAGATACAGCTTCCTGCTCATTTTTCATCAAGAACGCTGTCATATTAACAGTGAATAATTACTAAAAATTGTAATACACCGGTGTAATATTACCTTTTGCCAAATTGCGTTAATCAAAAAGTGAGCCCGCTGCAATCAAGTAATTAAGTGTAAAAAAATTTGGCATCTTTGCACCCCGTATCTTCCCAGGATTGTTTGCTGCGCCGCAGTCTTTGTAATTCCTGGGATTTTTGGGGGTTTGTTTTATTTTGATTTAGTTGCAGAGATGCCAAGCGAGCAGGTAGGAAAAGCGGAGGGAAGCGGTGTGTGTGTCGTGTAGCCCGGGCGAGGAGCGGCGGCCACCGTGCCCACCGGGGGTACGGCCACGCAAAATGAATCCTGCTTGACCTCCTCAGGAAACCAGACTATTGTTCACAGGAGGAGCAGTAAACAAGGCTGCTTAATTACACACCAGCCAACACTCGGGCTTCCGAGACAGAAATAAGGACTTGCTTGTTCTGGTGGGTATGATGTGTATAAATAGTACAGATCATTTCAGGTATATATTAAACTGGGGAAAGTCAGAAAGAGCTCCTTTGTATAATGTCACAAAGCAACCTTTAATGCTGATAGAATAAATGCACACACAATTCTTTTTATAGCCTTTTGTCTCCCAAGTTTCTCTTTGAGGTGAGCAAAGGTTTCTTTTCCAGAGCAGCGCCGAAACTTGTAGAATCGCTGTGCCAACAAATTATTAAGGGGGCAGGTTAATTTTCTTGGAAGAAGGGGCATTTTTGCCGATTTCGTTGTTTGTTTGTGGGAAGGGTGTCTGTACAGCGAGGTTTCCTCCCCAGCCTCTCCTAGGCTGGCTGTGAACAGTGCCCATTTTGAGATTAGGAGATTAGGTTATTCATCACTTGAGATGCTCCCTGCTGTGCTGCTACTATCAGAGCGCAGCCAAATCAAAACATCTCTGGAAGGCATTTCAGAATAATTGAATGCATCATAATTTCCCTATTAATACATATCTCATATTACAGATTATGCATGAAATGTTCACATTATCTGTTACTTTTTGTTAACGTCTTGCTCCTTGCCAGTAAATTTAATACACAGAGTGAATCAGCATGCCATGATGAAGGGATAGGTTACTGATAGCCATTTTTTCAGGATTCAGGAGAAAATTAAAGTAAATCGATCATTTTATAGCCCCACTGGAATGTCTACAAGGGCATGTTGCTAAGCAAATGGTAATTTAAATGTACTGTGTAATTTTTCTAAGCAATTTACTGAAAGCAGATTTTATTTCTCACTTACTTAATATCAGATGCTCTTTATCTGTTAGTGCATGATGTATCAGTTATAGAAAAATTATTAATCTATGGTTTAATCAAATGGCAAATATACAGTGATTTGACAGCTAGTTGTATACATATTAGGATGTCTTAATTCACATGAATTACTGTAATACCACGTGCTATTATCTTAAAAGACGTAAGATGATTAAATTACATACATTAAAAACACAGCAAGTTCCAGGTAAGTCAGTATAAATCCTAAAGAAACAGCAATCCAGCTGTCTGTTATATTTCACCAAAGCCAGTAATACTTGTCATTTACATTTGATTTTATTCTTTGCATGAGTGGATCTCCTCTTTCCAAAGTTAGCTAGCGACTGCAAACAGCGCTCCTGATGGCACCTATAGAATTCACCAAATGAAATGGTGAAAACAAAAACTGGGATGGGATTTAAAAGATGCCACGAATGTTTGGAGGCGATTAATTACCAGCTGGATGGGAGTTGCGCCCAGTTTATTTATTCAGTGCACATATCCTGCTTTTAACAAAGAATCCTTAACATACACCTCATGTAACTCCTAGCCCTGATTTAGGCAACATGCCAGTTGGCTTTCAGTGCAAATTTTGCCTCAAAAGCAGAGGGATCGGGTTCATTAGGGTATTTGAACTTTAAGAATGATTCCAAGTATGTGAATAGTTTAAAAACCAAACAAGGCCATGGAAAATAATCTCCCGGCTCGGCAATGTGCTTGATGACAGCCTTCATTTTTATGGAACACAAAGAAGTCTGCATTTATCCTCCAGGTTCCTTAGAATGAATGTAGGGTCCTCCTACTGCTGATGCACAAAATGTATTATTGTCATTAATGAAAAAGTTAATGGGCCATTTTCTTATATATCAATTTACATTTTACAATTTGAGTATACAAATGATATGTACAGCAGAGAGCTGATTATTTTTGCTCAAGGAAATAGTTTTAATGTGTTTTATGGACATCAAATGTTGTGAATAATGATGCATCCACAGAATGCAAATAGGATGACAGTTCTGTGCTGTGATCAACAGTCCTTGGATAAAAGGTCTGCAGTGACAATAATATTCTATGGAGGGTCTGAACAGTAAAAAATGGGAAACAAGAGGATACCACAATGTTCAAAATGTACATCAGGAGATAGATTTGAAATTGTCACTAACATCATTATTTCACAAGTACAGTGTAATGGCAATTTACAAGTGAAATATACTCCAAAATCTCATTTTCCACAGTGGTGTTTCACAGCGAACGCATTGTCTAGCCTTTTTTAATAGCTTTTTCCCAGGTTGAAACTTTTGTTTTTAACCAAATATGCTTCTCTAGTGTTACAGGAGGCCAGCAAAAATGTCTTAGGAGTTTAGGCTGCTTTTCCTCTTTAACCAGCTGCCAACAGGAGGGCCCAAAGGGAACCGGTTGCATCCGCAGGACTGAACTGTTTGCTATTTCGGGGACCTAAACTCACGCTGATCCAAGCGCCGGCGGCTCTGTCCAGTACCAGAAAGACTGAGAGCAGCTCTGTCTAGGAAGGGAGACAAAGAGCAGCCCGGCTGTGCACACCCCTCACCAGGAACATTTCATACCATATATTTGGAATAGATTTGAAAAAGAAGGTAGAAGCTACATGATCAGACAGAACTAAAGTGTTAAAGTGTTTTCTTCCATGGCAGCGTACTAATTTTCACCAGGAGATGTTTGTAGATTGTTACCAGACTTGCAAACTGTTTTCTAGAGTTTCTCACTACGGCTATAAAAGTAGGTGCAATTATTGCAGTTTTTAAATTACTGCTTATGCTGGAGCAATTCATGTGAAATCGCAACCCAGGATTTTTATTTCTTTTCCCCCCAAATCCACTGCTGATAAACAAATTCTGCTGTGCCAGCACTCCTCAGGTAGTTTCAGATTTCCAGATATACTACATTTACAGTGGCCTGTGTAAATCAATCTTAACCCGCCGTATTAGAAACAGAGTTACCCAAAAGATATTCAGTTCATAAAAAGGGGGAGAGGGAAAGTAAGAACAGATGTTGTGGTGTGGGTCACTCTGTGTGCAGTGCCCCACAACTGCCGGCTGTGGCAGCTGTAAAAGAAGAAGAGTATCAGGCTCACAGCGAGTTTTTAAAAGCTATTTTTGTAAAGTAGAAAGCATAACTGGTCTGCAAGCACAGCTGAAGCAGCACGGCGCTCCTCTAAAGGCTCCGGTGTTGCCCAAAGACAACTATATACCACATTCTAAGAACTACACAATATTCTGCATAAAAACCCTGCCAAAATACTTTCCTTGGGCTCCCTGAACTAGTGGGTGTTGCACCTGAGCATCGTTAGAAGGAAAGAAAATATAGAGTTATTGGATGCTCATTGCTGTGTGCCCAAATTAAAATCAAGGTGATAACTCGCGCTGGAACACCGTGCGCAGATAAAGATACATGAGCTGGGTTTGGGAAACCTCCAGGAGACTACAGTGGGCAACTTCCAGCAGATCTTTTCCACTTTCCAAAATTCAGGCTGACGACTGGTAGCAACTAGACTATGTCCAGAAATCAGAATTTAAGTTGATGCCATTCCATGGACACAAACTGGTAAATGGGAGATGGCAGGCTTTGCCCTCTAGTAGCACCTGAGGTTTCTTCTCAGGAAGGAAACGGGACTGATTCTCCTTTTGGCATATCCCACCTATCCCTTACGTGGGAACACGCCACGACACACACCCCCACCAACCGGTAACCCCATCTTTCAGGCTAGCACTGGGGAATCTAATGAAGCACGTGGCAAACCATCAGCATTTTGGATACCATGGAATCTCTTAACAAACACTCCGTTTCTGACGTTAACCATTATGCTAAATCTCTATAGTATTTTAAGAGCTATCCTGGAAGCGTTTTAACTGTGCTTTCAGCCCATCACCTCTACAAAGCCGATATTACATGAAGTGACAATTCAGTGCCATCACCCCGTTCCGTTAATCAGCAAATCTAATTTCTTCCAAATCTCCTTCTGTGAAAACAAAGCTCCTGATCAGAGGCGAACGGCTCATCTGTACAGCCACCAAAAAAGAGAGGGGCAGTTGTTGGCTTCCAGCTCGAGGTGATGGTTGTACCACATCTACCTGGTCCCATGTCCAGCCTAAGAGGGAGATGCTCCAAGTTGGAGTCTCTGACACAAAAAGGTGAAGGTTTCAGCCCACTGGCAGAGATCTCGGCACCAGCGCGATGCAGCCAGGGAGGGGGAACAAAACGGGCACCTGAGAGTCACAGGAAAAATGCGGAGAAGAAAAACCACATCTCTCCAAAGTAATCCGAGTTAATAAAACAAAAAACATCATTCTCCTAAACGTGACAGGCGCAATCTTCTTTTCTTGCTGTTAAGTTAGCAATCCATCCTGAAAAATATAACAAACACTCTGGTGCACGTTGATGCATTTTGTAACAACGCAGAACCGTCCACTAGCAAAAACACTTGGACTTTGTAATCAAGAGTAAGATTGAGTGTATTTTAGGATATGTGCATTGAAATGCAACTTCTCTGAATAATGCTAATAATTCTCTTTTTTATCATTCTGTATCAAACTCTAACCTGTGTCAAGGAAGCTGAAAAAAACAAGAAAATGTGATGAACACCTTCCTCCAAACAGAAGAGGTTTCTGGCTTTAACTTCAAATTGATAGCCAATATTGATCAAATTCTACTGCTGATCACTAAAACATACATCTCATTGCTTATAAATGGAGAGGTAGGTAAACGTTCTGTATGTACATATTTCCTCTGAAGACATCAGGCGTTAAGCTGATGTTTGCTTTCAAGCATGTTGTAAAGTGTTTTGAAGAACAAGGATAAATATCGGTTTGTCTGTGTGGAAATTAATGTTTAAATGGGTTTTTTTGGACTCCAGGTCACCTTTATGTTTATAAAAATACAAACAGCATATATTTATTTTCAGTTACCTGTTTCTTGCTGTATACTATTAACCTCCTAAACAAGATCACAGCATGTTTGATAATAAGGAAAAAATACCACTGTAGATTAAAACTAGTAAAGAGAGCATCAGCTTAAATAAAAGAAAGCATTTTGTAAAACTTTTTGGGGGTACAAAAACTTATTTTGAGCACAATCTTTGTTGCACCTAACACTCCAAATATGTCCAGTTGTGAGGTGAGAAGAAGGCATTCAAATTAATGCAGATAAACTTGCTATTTAAAAAAGCAAGGATAAAAGATCAGGCAAATATCGGGCTTTGACTGGTCCCTCTGTCCCAGGAACTGATTACTGACAGTGAGCAACTGGAGTCGGCCGGATATTTCTACATTAGACAAAACGCCAGGCTGATGTGCTGACAAGCTGCAAAGTCAATGCCACCACCAAAGCATCCAGCAACTCCTCTGCTCTAATAGCAGAAGACATTTCTCAAAGCTTCAAGTCTAACACGTCGATGATCAGGGTGTACAGAGACCAGTTCTGGTTTGCTGATGCCCAGCCCAATGCCTAACTCACTAGAACCTGATTTAAAGTCATCTCATGGAAAGTTTTGCCAATGGAGACAAGTGAAAATTGACAGCCTTTTCCTGAGAGTTGGGAGGAACCTCCCCGGAGGATCTGGTCCCTCTCCATCGCTATATGAGAATCCTGCAGGGATGCGATTCCCCGCAGCACCACCACTGTGTACACACGCCCTCCTTAAGCTCCGCAGTCGGAGAAGAGGAGGAGCAATTTTTGAACAATGTATTTATTAATTACACCAGTGGGCATCATTTCCACATTTTGCTTTTTGTGGAAATCATCTACTTCATTTTAAAGGTGTAAAAATTGAATCTCGTGAAGGTTAAACGGCTTGTCAAGAATTACTGTAATCCTGATTCTGACACTAACTAGCTGTGCCAATTTGGATTTGTCACTTCATTCCTCCGAGCCGCTCCTTCCCCGTTCCTAATGTCACTTCCAAACTTTATTTAGTGGCAAAGTGCTAATGTAAGTGCAAAGTATTACTAATCCTGTGTGCGGCAGACACTGGGATGTAATTCAAGATCTTCTGGCTCCCAGTCCTGTGCTTCACTCTCTAGATCTTGAGATTGCTGATTGTCTTCCCATTTTCCTTCTTTTATGTGCAGTTTCAGACAAAGGGTTTGGGGGTTTTATTGTGAACCTGGTTAGGAAAAATATTACTGCCAATTTTAAAAGACTTTTACTTCTGGATACCCACTGAAATAAACAGAACTTTTTAACTAGAGAAAAAACAAGCATTAAAATATTTTGGCCAATCCTGTTCATTAGTGTTCTGCATAATTGGCAGTAGGAGTAAATAAATACAGACAGAAAGACAAGGAAAAGCTAAATGGGAATTAAAGGCTGTTGTTTTAATTGGCTTGGGAGGGGAAAAGTAGGAAGATACGACCTGCAGCTCTGTTGTTTATTAAAGTTATCGTCTTCCTGCCTTAGGTGAAAATTATGGTGCAACCTCCTTGCAGATTTTCCCATTTCCAGCTCTCTTGCAGGAAGCCACATTGATCTTCAAGCACTGAACGAACCAGGACGCCGAGGTGCAGCCTGAACCCTGCGCTCATTTGTTCCACACAGGGTTATTGCCGCTTTTTGATAGTAAGTTTTAATTGGGTTGTAAACTTCTTCTGTCTCATGTTTTCCTCCTGACCTCCAAGTAAACAAATTAACACGTGGTATGTACTGCTGCTGCACAAGTCTGCAATACCGTTTCTGTGCCTGTTTCCCAAATAATCAGTTGATTTGGGACTGTGAACTTGCACAAGGAAGCACAGGCATGGATGAGATCCAGCAACATCAGCGGCCAGGGAAGGCCCAGGCACTTCAATTCCTCTGCACAGCTCAGACATCTCTCAAATCTGTTCTCCAGACCAGACCTATTTTGCTGTATCCTCTTCAGAAAGCGCCTAAACCAGCCCTGGCTTATTCAGGCAATCTGCAAGTGTCCCTGCCCTGCTCCGGGGACGCCGCAGTCACTGTTCCGCAGCCGTGTCGACTGTACGTATAATTGTGACAACAGTCGACTTGAGGTCTGCCGGAGCACATTGAATTACAGATAACACTATTTATACATCGAATGTGTCTGATATGAAAAAAACACAGGGTCTGATGAGGACTGATTTCCCATGCTTTCCTTATAAACAAATGCAAATGGACACTAAACACGTGATGCAATTCATTATTCCCTTCTGGTCTGACTTACATTAAAGGTCCATTGAATTTTCCTTGCTTGAAGTGCATATCTTTTTCGGGCATTAATTTCCTTGTATTTAGCATGGAAGGTACCTACATGCTTTGGCACAGGGCTGTGAAAAGATGAGCTCCTACAAAGGAGACCAGAAAGTTCTCTATGGTTTACAACCGTGTCATTTCTTCTTGCCCTTTAGCAGTTAGTTTAACAGAAGAAGAAATGGAACAAAGAACCAACCATGAGCTTGTTGTTGGCCATCAGAGCCGTGACTTGTTTCTTTAGTTAAGCAGCCAATATTGATTTCTAGGTCAGAGTCACGTTGCATAATTCTATCATTTTCCATACAGAAAGGAGTGAATTTGCCCCACAATTTTGTCCTGAAAGAGGCAGTACCCTGCGGTACAAATCCACACGATTTTCTCCACCGTGGCGAGTTTAATACAGCCCCGCTCAGGGAGTTCAGACATGCTGAAGCAATTCATGGGGTAGACGTGCAGCTTGCTTAAACAGCTGCAGTTCCCCTGGGCTTAGCGAAACTCCGACCAATTTACAGAGCGGAGGATGTGGCTGGTTGTGCGCGACAGAAAAGGGCTCGGCCCCGGCTCCGCGCGAGCAAGTCCGGGCAGGAGAACCGTGGTGGGCTTGAGAAATGGGCTGCGGGTCTTTGGGGGACGCGGGGGCTCACACCGGAAAGGTTACAACCGGCCACTTTCTTGTTTGTTTAACTCCACCAGCTTCCTTATACAAAATCCTATTTACTCTGCTGCTCTTCTGTGGCAAGAAGAGTAAATATTAGCTTAATGTAGAGAATCTAAGTAACACTGAACAGAAAAAAAAAAGAAAGCAAAAGTAGCAGGAGAAGAGGTAATAAAATGTGCCTTTCCTCAGATTAGCTGCTTTAATTTGATTAATAATTTTTGCTTATTGCGCATTTGCATCCAGAAGTTCTAGCAGGCATAGTGTGGGTATTAGGCGTTAAACAAACTTCCTCATGATAAACAGGATAAAAGCCCTGATAGCGTGCCATTTTTACAGATGCTGGCTCGTCGCCCACACAGGCGGAGGAGTCTCTTATCTTGGGTGACGGATGCAAAGGGAGAAGAGCAGGGCTGGAGTGCTTTGGGTTTGGTTTTCTTTAAGGTGAACTGAACACTGAACCAATAAACCAGGGAGACCGGGTCCCAGGGCACCACCGATCACCATTACCTTGCTCTTCCGTGAATTAACCGTTTTTATTTCTCTTCCGGCTGCCACCAACCTTATTACAGAATAATAGTTTATGGCAGTGGATTAGAGAGATAAGATTTCTTCAAGATATAGAACAGAAAAACTCCAATGTGGGAAAAACCGAAGTGACAAGTTAGTATCTTACTGGACAGTGAGCTGGGGTAATAAAATGAAACCTGCACCAGAAGAGATAAGGCTGAAGTGAAGAAAAAGTAAAGAATATATTTTTCTTTATTTTGAGATTCAATGGGCCAAACGCAGCTACTGAATAAGCAGATGAAAGGGTCAGGAACTTCAATGGATTTGCATGTGCTTAAACCACTTTGGGTGGTTTGATCTATTCCCAGAACCTCCCAGAGCCAGAGGAGTCAGTTCCGCAGCACTCGGAAGCAGCAGGACTCCTGCCCATCTCGAACAACAGCGAGAACAGGGTGCTTTTCATTTAGAAGAAATGCCAGATTCACTGTCATTCAAATCCACATTGGTAAACCACTTTCTAAAGCTTTTTTTTCCTTTTTGTTCAGAAACCTGTCACTTTTACATTTTATACCCTTCATTCCAGGGATATCTGCCAATCATTTTGATCCTGCCAGCTCTCTTATTAATTGATTAACTACTGGAATAATCTAGCAGTATTTAACAGACTTCTATCCCCAAATAATTACTCAGAAAAATAAATATATTTAACTGTTTCAGCTGAAACCAGAAATCCATGTGCATTGACCACAAAAACACAGGTCTCTGTAAATAGTGCAAAGTGCCGCTGAATACGACATTCCCAGGAATTTGGGGTTTTTTTGTTATTTTATTTTTCTATTTATTTTTGCTATTTCATTTTCTATTCTATTATAGACTTCGTAGAATACATTAGATATTACATTCAATCTGTTAGGTGAAGAAGAACTTGAAAAGATTGATCTGATCTTTAGAGTTTAGTGCAATTTAAATGTTGAAGAGCAATGACGAGCCCCCTGTCCCAAGCCTTTTCTCCCCTCATGCTGCGTCCCTCTAAAGAGTTCTCTCCCTGTCCATATACAATATACTTCCATTTTATAACAACTACTCACTCGGTCTGTCTGAGCCCAAATCTGGACGTGACTGTGTTGAACTTGTGCTGATGAGTTCGGTGAACTGTGAGTCCTTCACAGACAGTGCAAGAGCCCAGCTTGGAAGGGACCTCCAAAGATCATCTACTACAACTTTTCTTGCATCCCGAAACACCGCTGTAACTCATCTCTTCTTTTTCTCATTTTCCTCAGATTTGAACCAACAAAGCAGCACTCTAGTCTGACCAAACACTGATATTTCAATGTTAAACCCCAAACTAATGAAGTTTCCCCTTGAGTAGGAAGAGCCAATGCCAGAGGTCAGCCCAAGCGCGGGGAGGCCAGGTGAACTCCTATTTATTTAATGGCTCTGAAATTGCTAACTAGTCATTTGACAGAACATCATCCCAATCCTCGCTGATGTAAAAGCCAGACAGAAATATTCCAAACCCGGTTTGGCATTTACTTTTTTTAAAACTAGATATTCTCCAAGTTTCTTACAGCTCTGACGCTCACTCTATAAGATAAAAGTTAGATCCACATGAATCCGAATAACTAAGATCTTCTTAGGAAGAAAAATGTTGAATTTCTTAACACAGAGAACAATGTTTAAGCAGTCCAGAGTAAGCAAATTCACACATGGGAACAGCCGGAGTCAAGTCTAAATATATAAGCTTCATTTGAAAATGGAACTTTGAACGGAGTTCAGTGGTTTCCCAGACTAAAGAGGTGGCGTGGGGAGTCTAAAGCACTCCGGGGATTGCAGACGGAATCCCACTGTGGTTTATCAAGTGGGGAATCGGAACCTCAGAAGCAGTGAGTTTCTCGGCCCTGACTTGCTGAGCGATGAGGTACCGCTGTGGATGAAGCACTTCATGTGGGAACAAAAAAAAGAACAAAAATCCCCCGAGAGAAGTGGAGTAGCGCTGGTAGACGAGCGCAAAGCCGCCACAGAGCTGCCACGGGCATGGGGATCCACGGGCCTGGGGATCCACGGGCCTGGGGATCCACGGGCCTGGGGATCCACGGGCTCCGCTGCCACCTCACAGAAAACAAGACTTTCTAGTCCTTTCTCTAGGAATGCACGTTGTCATCCGACTTTACCTATGCTTCCAGTTTGCTGGGATGTATTTAGAAATGTTGCTCTACTAAAAGAAACGACTTTCTGCTTAATAAATATAGTAGAAAATATTCTCGATGCTTTATATAAGAATTATAATTAGATAAAAGAGAGTCAAGAAATACTGTCGGAGCTGTTAGAATGGCCGGTTTCACGTCCTGCCCATGGTGAGGCTGGAGGGACGGATGGTGAACAGGTGTAAGAACTGTCATCTCGTCTTCCATGGAAAAAAATACATTTGGCCAATTCATGCCTTTATACAGCTTAATATATTGAACTGTGACTTACAGAGAAAAAACAGATATGGAAAACAAAAGTCCAATAAACTAAGTTTGCTTTAAAGTGGATTCTGTCTAAATTTTCCACTAGCACTAATTATAATTTTCAGTAGAATTTTTTCGTTGTTGTTTTAAATGAAGTGGTTTATAATTATATTTTATTTTTAATGAAAACCAGTAATGAAAAACATAAATAGTGTATCCTTTAATGATCAACACACTGACTAATTCCACTAATGCTGAGTAGCATGTGCTGAAATGATGGATTATCTTAAAATATAATTTTACTAGCTCTGCTATGTAATTTGTTAAGCATTTAGTAATAAGTATGTCTAATAAAATATGAAAAAAATATTTAGAAAATGAACCATAATTTTAATATAATTTTAATTAATGGGAGTGCAATTGCAGTGGTTTAAATTACATTCCCAGTGGTAAAAAGCCTTTCAAACCTAATTTGTAAGCCAAGATGGTGGCTTTAATGACTGGCAGCAAAGTTTCTTCAACAGATTTCATGGGGCATGATCCAAAGATAATAGGTTTTCAGCCCAATGACAATCCAATTACAATGCCAATCAAAGCCAACTTCATGCACTCTAATTATCAGATTTAGCTGTCAGTTCAAATACAAACATAACACTTTTATTTAAATAAAAATTTAATTTAGAAAAAAAGAAGACTTCATGTGTGATTTATTGAGACTGCAAGAGCAATCTAACTTATTTCTCTAGTAATATAATAAAATCAGTCTTGTATTAAAAATGTGAAAACTTTTCATTCTCCTGTATGCGCTATGCTGTATTATTCAGGAGTTAATTTAAGCAAAAAAGCATAACATAACATGGCAGCAGATATTTGCAGACTAGAAGTAGGTTAAATAGAGTAGCAAGGTTTCAATGAGACAAAACTCCAAGTGAATAAATGACAAAACCTAATTAGTTTTTTAGCAGTAATCAGGAGAAGCGATGTTAAGACCACAACCCATTTGTGGAGCTCTACAGCACAGAATCTACGGCAGCCTCCTCCTTCTGTCTGCTGCGGATAATGTGTGTAAATGCACAGCTTTTCATTACGTGCGCCTGCTTATTTGTATACGTGCGCAAGAAATATGTACGTTATAAAAACAACCACCAAAAAAATGATATGTTAAAATAAATTTAATGTTCCAAATACAGGCATCTTCCAGCTGAAATAGCCCCATGGTACCTACCAGCTGCATTCTTGCTGTTATTCTCTCTCTCTATCAAAAGTTATTATTTATTAATTAACATAATTATAAAGGTCTCAATATAGGAAGGAAAAGCTAGTTCAGGACTCTGTATGCTATAATACATTACAGCACAATTATCAACTCAGGCTTGGCTGAAACAGAGGTAATTGTCCTATAACATATTTAATACGTATAAAATCCTGTCTTCCCACAACTAAAAGAAATAGGAGAAAAGAATTACAGGAGGAGCAATTATTACACCATCCTTTAAGAATGTGAACTAATTTCCCTGTGCCATTTTCTCCTCCTGTTGTATATCAGCTCCTAAACGTTTGGTGCTTTGCTGGTTGTAGCCGGCACGCCAAAGGTATCACATTCTACGGGCTCTTCTCTTCCACAGGTTAAAGAAATTAATACATGTCCAGCACAGATAACAAAAGTGATTCTTATATTAGGGCTGACAAACACAAAAGGTATCATTAGGATAGGTGCAAATGCTAAGAACAGTAACACACTTATTGACGACCCAAATATTTGAAATTCATTTCTACAGCTTTTCCAAACACTGAACCAAAATTAAAAACCCAGAATTAAAAAAAAATAATTGTTGGCTTTCGTGTTCTCACCTGTTATTTCAATCATTTACATTACTTCTGCTATGACAGTTTTCTTTATCTTAAATCAAGCCATGCCGGCCTCACCTTCCTACTACTTTCCATCCTCTAATTCCCAACACATTTCATGCCTTTCCCTCTCTCTCTTTCAGATGCCCATTACATCATTATTTGCTACTGCAAGGGACTCAACCTCATGACCACTATGTAAGTGCAAAGAAAAAGGATTTTAGCAACTGGAATAAATGGGAAGGAGAGGTCCCACATTTATATATAATTCTGAGATGATCATCAATCTGAAGATGGAGCTACCAGATCCTTGAACTCTCCATCATTTCTTATGATTTGGGGGCTCTAAATAGCCACGTAGTCTTTGAATTTGAATCCATAATGACTTCAGAGTTCAGCCAAAGAACTAGAAAATGAAATGGCAGAGCGAAGTTCAGCAGTGCCACATTTACAACGCTCTCTGGAGACAACCGTCCAAAGACAAGCAGCTTCCCCACTCCTTGGCCTCTTTTTCCCTTCTCCTTGGCAATCACGTCATAGCCCCTCGACCAGAGCGTCCCTCCATGGGATGGGACAGGAGGGTCCTGGATGCACCTACTAGCTCAGAAAACCTAAGAAACTCATCCATACATGTTGTCACGGTCATGGCATCCCTCCAGCCAAAGCTGCAAGTTAAGAACTCAGTTCTACCTTTTACTGTAGCTGTTTCAACTTGTATCATTTGTCACTGTTTCCTATACTCTTATCTATATAATTTTCTAAGTTATGAAAAGGAAGGTAATATTGCTGTATCCTTTGCACACAGAAGACTACAAAGAATAACACAGCATATATAACACACACCTCTCAGCAGCCTGGGCTGGGACTCGCTTTAAGAGCCCCTCGATCTCGTTTGCATTACTTGCCAGACGTAATAGGAAAATTTCCTGACTTAAATATCACAGGAACAAGAGCCATAATTTATCATCATTGGTACTACTACTATATTCATTACTGCTGCTACTACTTCTGCTTTCTAACTCAGGCATCAATAATGTGAAAGATAATTTTGAAGGCCTATTTGGCAATTTGGGCATGCTTACACATTGTGAATTTAGGAAATACACTGAAAAATTTTAGAGCTCCTTTCCTACCTTCTGTTCAGGTTTGATCTTTGCTTGGAGGAAAGTGTTCTGAAAATGGTTTTGTTCAGACTTAGCTGGCAACACAACATAAAGCATTTCATCAGTAGGGACATGAGGGTATGATCTCAGGGTGCCTACGTTCTTTAACAAGGACGCGATCTACAGAAACTTCTAGCAAATGGTGACTCTAGCTCATCAACTTCTTCTTTTCATTTTATCCAGAGTTTAAGCATCACTATTAAACACTTTTTAGGTCTGCAGTATTTTATAAAAATAAATGAAAAAAGAAACTTTAATCTTCTGCATTGTCTCAGACTTTTTTTTCCCCTGTCCCATTACAGTTGAGATGAACATTTTGGAAACATCATCCACCCACATCCTAGAAGCTATTAAAAATGTTTTCCAAGGTAAAGCGTCATGCCAAGAACAATACCAACACTCGGCACGGAGCAAGAAGATACAGCAAATCACGCCAGAAGATTATTGCGCTAACCCCGATTAATGGAAATACCTCAAGTGCAATTCTCCGTTCCTACAGAATCCATACAAAGAATTTCAAGTTTATCAGAATGATGAACCAGAAACTTAGCCAGGGATGTTCTATGCCATTCAAACACAGCTAATGTGTTTTATTTTCTGAAGACATGTAAACTTTGATAAACTACTTCTATGTGCATTTCATGAGAATTTTACCAGCTTGCAAGCGCCAGCACTTTTTCTTTATGGTTGATACACTCAGTCACCACATATGCAAAATGGAAAAGCAGGTTTGTACTAGTTCGCTCAAACTGTGGATTTGGATTCACCCTTTTCAAATGGACGCGGTTAAACTGCATCATCACTGCTTGTAGGACAACTGCCCCATTGTTTAATTAAACCTTCCAATCTGCATATTTCTCTATATTCTCAGGGACTACTTTGTGTATGTCACAGGATGCCCGACTGAGAAATGTACAGGTTCCTGACCTTTTCCTTCATTTTAAAGATTTTAATTCTGAAAGCAGTCTGACCTGTAGTGCTAGGTTTTTTATTTCTTGAGGATAATGTCCTTTCGCAGAATAAGGTGACTTTTTACCAGCCTGACCTGGAGGCAAGCGTGACACAGATTTATATTCATACACTCTTCTCCGATTTCGCTGTGGACCCAACTCTGCCGTCCTTATTCGGGACAGCAGCATTAGCTTTTCAGTGCCCAAACAGTGAAGATCTAGAGCCTACAAAGATCTGCAATAAGCAATTACAAGTTCTAGAGGAGGGCGAACGGGAAAGATGGGGGGGTTACTTCATTTCATTAAGATAATGCAGTGGGAAAGGTGAATATGTGAAGGAGTGCATGTGCATGAGAGAGAGAGCTCAGCAAACATCCTGCTGAAATGAGATGGATCCTCAGTTCTGTGTCACCTTGCTTGCCCTTCAGGACAAGCACAGAGGCAAAGGAGGTAATTTATATATTTTTTAGAATGTTGTTTGTTGAGGATGGTCACAGCAAGGAAGGGAAGGGCGTTTCTCAGCAACGGTGCTTTGTCAGACAAGGGGCAGCATTTGCTCCTCATAGTTGCACAGAAGACACCCACAAACGCAGCCTTTATCCAAACCTGCCACAGTCTGTTGTCTCAGGTTTTGAGGTTTCTATCCAGACAATTTCCATTTGGGGACAAAAGTACATCCCATTTCTCATTAGCTCCCGCTAGCTCCAAAAACACAGAGTAATTTTGTTGACATTATCAGAGTTTTGACAGAGATCAATTTCACTCAAGTATATAACCCTATTTTTTAAAATGTTGGCACTTGTCTAATTTAAAAATATGAATATAGCCCTATCACACTGGAGATACAAGGTGCAAATACCACAGATAAATGAGATTAAAGCTACTTATCGTGGATAAAGAAACACTTTTAATCGTTGCTTTACACAGGAATCTGTGTAAATAGGTTATAAGCTGTTACTTGGAGCCAGTGAAGTTTGAGACTTTAAAAACCAAGGGAGGTTTTCGCAGCCTTTCTTGCCTGAAACGGGATTTCAGGTTGCACAGTTAAAGCCTTTTGTCGACCCTGAGTTGGGCTACTTGTGCTTCGGGTTGAAATCTCCCGTGTTGTTAAGCGAAACCAACATGATGGAAATGTAAACATCTTCCTTATTATATGCTTGTTCCTTCAGCAAAACAGAGCTTTAGCCTTAGCAAGCCACAGCAGTATAACACATTGTAAAAACAGTAACAATAGCAAAAATTATTAAACATTTATCTCTCCCATGAGTGAACATCTGGCATGTATCAAAATGCTGCCGTGGGGATTTAGCACCAGAACCTTTAAGGTTTTATGCGACAATGCCTAGAGAGGGCAATAATAGAGCATATTCCACATAGGTTTTTTAATCACTGGCCTCTTGAAAATATCAAGAGCAGAAGTTGAACCACATATCACTTTATAAATGAAATGTTCGCATTTGTGACACAGGAAAAAAATATCACCTGCATTTTTAATTAACTAAGAAGAAATTTAAAATAAGCGGGGCGGGGGGGGGAATCATACAAAATATGATCTTGCAGATAGCAAACAGATGTGACAGAGGATCTTTTGAGATCTTACATGAAGGACGCCTTGCTAAGGGGAAGGACTTTTTTGACCCAGGAATTTTTCTGATGGTTTTCAGCTCACTACCTCTACAAAGCTTATTTTCTCTTTCACCCAAGTCTTAGGAAAGTTGCAGGAATCCACGACGCAAAGCCAGGCAAATATGAGGTCCCTACGAGCCAGGCAGACACACAGTCACCGTGTGTCCAGCCGCAGATGCTCAAAGCTGGAACGGCCTCCAAGTCTCAACGCTACAAATAACCCCAGAGCTGCCACCTCCAACACAGCACCGCTTTTCATCAGAAACTGCGAATCCTCCCGACCCAGCAGACGACGAGTCGCCTCCTGCACCCCAAACAGCAGCCGAAACTGGGGGCTGAAAATTGCATCTTTAATCTTTTATTTTAAAATGTCTTCAAAAAAAATGTATTAATCTGCTTGTACATCTCGCTAGGAGCTCTAAAGCAACCACTTGGGAAGAGGGAGAGGAGTGAGCGGGGTGTGCAAGTCTGGTTTTGTTGTAGGGACAAGACAAAGATTTATGGAAGGCAAGGAAGGAACGTGTGTAATGTGAATGATACTGGGAAGCAACAGCGAAAAACCTGATAGTGAAGATTAAAGTGCAGGGCCTCATATGGATCTTGTGTTGGGTCAAGATACAAATGTGAGAGGAGAATATAAAAGGGTCTGTTTGGACTCCTGTTATAAGAAGAAATGACTATACAAGCGTGTAGCCATGTTCTCAAGCAGTACTTTCTTGTCTCCCTTTAATAGCTACACAGCTTCTATTAAAATGGAAGAAAAACTTGAAAATTCTGTGATGAACGTTATTATTAACAAGACTGTCCCAGGGTCATAATCTCACAACTAATCCTGTTAGTTTCTCAAATAAAAAGCACAACTAAATCATTTCTGATTGCTTGGGCTTGCTTCTTTACAATATTCTAAGATTTATTAATACTTTTTTTGTTAAATTTGACTATGTAAGTTAGTATTAAAAATTAATCAATAAAAAGGTTCAGCTATTTACCTTATCTCAGTGCTTTTATGTATCTGAGGTTCTATATAAGCCCATAAGAGATTTCCTTTCTTTGGAAGGGAGCCCGGTCAGTTTATGCATAGATGTTCAAACAAAAGGTTCTAAATCAGTGCATTTCAGAGGAGATAAAGGTACTGAAAGAAACAGAATTACACAGGGGATATAAGTTAGTGCAGTACTTCCAGAGAATACAATTTCTGGGTAGCATACAGGTTTCTGCTCGTGAATCCAACCCTGATTAAACCAATGGTGGGTTTGATGCAAGAGGGTGGAGGATGGCAGAGAGCAAAGGGGTCACTGGGAAAGGACTAAGGAACTGACAGATTAAATATCCCCAAGAGGAAATTACATCCAATATCCATTGTTTAAAAATATATATATAATGGCTAAGGACACGGTTTTGCATGCTCCAAACTCAGTATAATTTCAGATCAAAAGACAGTGCAATGAAAGGACAAGTCAACAGACAAGGCCATTGAAGAAAATGGAAACACACACCACGGAGTGAGATGCGCCTCGTTTTTCCCAGGCACAGGCAAGCAGTCCTGCCGGGAGCTCTGCGAACACCCAGCTAGTGCAGTGCTGAGTAACCTAAGCTCAAAACTGTATTTGTAGCATGAAATGAAATTATGATACCAAAGTAAAATAAACGTCGAGCGCACTCAGTCAATCAGCTATATCATTCTTTATGGCTCTCATTTATATTTGATATTGAATTGCTCACTTTTTAAAATTCAAATAACTCCCTCATCGATCTGGTCCTGAACGATTTTACTGAACACATCCTTTTAGCATCTAACACACTGCGATCTTGTTCCACATATGTTGTGTGCTGGCTGATTCCATCGTAACCTCACAAAACATATTAAGCTTAATAAATATATTTATGAGAATTACTTTGTATAGTCCTTATGCAATCAGCCATGCTGTGTATGATAGCCCAAGACGATGAAAACCCATTGACTTTTTGTAGCAAATTAGTCTACCACCTAATCGGTGAACCCTGCTAAGCTTTTGAATTATGACGAGAACCAGCAGCTCAGTTAGAACACTCAAATGAATTATATCAATTCATAAACTTGTTCATGTCCAGATTTCATTAGCCACACATTAACAGCATTTTATGTTTATTACTGCTCTGACATAATCTATAAATAACTGAAATGCTAATCATAGTGTTCTGCCGGGCATCATCATTTAATCATAAAGAGATACATTATTATAAACTATAATAGATAATAACAAGTCCGGGTCAATGGCCGCATATTAAAAGATCACAATTATATCCTATAAGGGTATGTACCTCATACATTTGGTGACACAAAGGTCCATATCTAATCACTTGCAAATGTTTCCCCTCTGACACACTTACAGTACAAGGTGACACAATTAAGAAAATATGCTTGTAAAACAGGGCAATCTTTGAGCATCAAAGTAAACAGAGAACAATTAATAGCGAGGGAAAACATTATAGCATTTGCCAATGGCAGTTCTCTTTAACTCTTCATTTCTGGGCTTGTTTTCCTCCGCCAAAAGAAATCATAATCACAACAGCACGTGAGTTTATTAGAGAGGAGAATACGGACTTATTAGTGCAGCAGCGACTGAGCCGGGCTGCTGGCGCTACCTGTGGGGCTGAACACAGAACCCTGGAGGTCAGGCTGCTTTTCTCCTGCAAGCCCATTGTCTCCTCTACCGCGTTCTTTCCGTGACCTGATGTCATCCAAACCCTGTGATATTCAAACATCGTCTGGACGTTTGCTTTTGAAGAACACCCATTGACTGGAGCTATCCCAATGGCCATTTTCCTCTCGTGTTCAGGCATTCGGACATTGCAGCTGCTTCTTTTTTCCCCCAAATAGATAAATTATCTGATTATATATTTAACTTCGGAAGAAGATGGAATCAGTAGTTCACTGACTGATGGTAGTTCCATATTTTCACTGAGGTAAAACACCCTGGCAAAACATTAGTTACTGAAAAAATAATTTCTCTAAGATCTTTATCAACTAAACTAGTTCTGAGTGAGAAATGAGTCTGACCTAAGGATCAAGAATTAATTGTAGATTATTAGAATAAAGTTGTTTTCTGTAGGTTTATTTTTTGTAGGTTTTTTCTTTTAAAAATCCAGAGAATTAGACTAATTTGAAGCTTTATTTGAATAGGAAGCAGAGATGTAGTCTGTCATTGCGAGCACTTGCACCTCATAGCTCAGGGTGAACCGAGGGAGATAAAGAAAGGAATGTAAAACACTATGGAAACCAACCTCTGGAGACTTAATATTCTGATCAGCTCACCTCCGAACATCTGGCTCTTAAATGTTCAAGCACAAAAACAAGAGAGCTAATGAAAGCAGTACATATTATCTCTCCCATCAATGTACCTCACAAACACCTGCTAAAATTAAAACAAATTGAATCTTGATTGCTGATTAAGTACCCCTTCTTTAGCTAGATATTCTGTCATTATTTGCCCTGGCGCACAATGCATAAACTGATGAAAAGCTTGTGGTGGGCTGCAGCAGCAAAGGTTGGGAAAAGACGATTGAGACATCGATGCAAATAAACTGCAGCACATTAACTTTATGTACTCTCGCCCTCCAAAAGTTAGTTTGAGATTTCCTCCTCATTTCCAGGGCAAAAACTAGTTTCATTTCAAATGGAAAGCACCTCAGCTGAGCACATTTTTTTCTCCAGGACGTTCACATCCCAGAGAAGAGTTGATAGATGGAGCTCAGAGTATTTATTGTACTAACAGCACTGCCCAGCTACTGAGCTGAAAAATCTCTCTGAAGGGCACTGCTGTGCCTGCTGTGATTTCCAGGCACATCGGGTGTGTGTGGAGACTTTCAGGCATTTATACATGAACAGCGAACACAAAACCTGTTCGGGAATGTATGGCCTCTATTTATCTTAAATAGATGCTTAGGCAACAACAAGAGAAAGGTTATATAGTTTACTGCCAATAAACTGGGGGAATGCTCTGCTTGCACACTTCAGGCAGGATAAAAACATCCATTAGGATTTTCATCGCACCGATATAAATACCCTCCTACGTGAACACTGATGACAGATGTGTGGCTAATCTACCATGTTAACTTCATTTGAGAAGTTGTGGTTTTGTTCAAACTTTATTAGTTAAACTTGAATTGATCCCAGTACATTTTAAGTCAGTATTTAATCTAGTTTAAGTACGTTTCCAGATACCATAAACTCTTCAGACATAATTGTGTTTACTATATATATATATGGATTCATGTAAATTTCACTGTTAAAATAATCAAGTTTTATTTGACTCATGGTTCTCTGATAATCAAAAAAAGGAAAAAGCAGCAACATGACAGTGTGTAAATCCTTCTTAACAATGGTACCTACGAAACCTGTTTCTTGACTGACAATAGGTCATAACAGCACATATGTTTGGCATATGTATTTCATCAATGGCGATTAAAATGTGAACCAAGAATTAGCTTCAAAATGATGGGTTACTTAAAGATCTGGAGGAGGACATTTAAACAAAAGAAATGTCCTGAATCACTTTCTATAGCTTGGCTTCTTTTTCCCCCTTATTGCATTCTAAATTATTTAAATATACTATTAGACATCATATTGGAAAAAAACAGATGTTTTCTAATTATGAACTGATTTTACAGTGTGATGGTGTCACATATTTAAATTACAAATACACATTTTTAGCATTCCAGCTGTGCTTTACAAGGGTTTAATTTGCTTCTTGTGATATGTCACATTGCACCTGCCTTTTAAAACTCCTATAAATGTAAAACATTAGCCGAGCACAAGTATTAAGATATGCTGATGAATTCTAAAGATTTTTAACATCTTATAGAAGACGAAATTTATATGAAGATTTAATAATGAACCAGCTAAATGTTTATTTAAAATAACATTTACAAATATTTTAGAGAAGTACCAAATGGGACTGATGACTTGTGTGTCTGTACACAGGCAGCACAGACAATTAAACGGGTGCTGTTCCGCTCCCTGCGTACACAAGGGTTTCTGCAGCAGTCTAGAAACTAATGAGGTTAAATACGGATAGTACAGTACGAGTTTGAGGAAGTCAGTCACACTTTCAGCCGCTCCACACCCGGAGCACAGCACAAGAGCTACTCAAGTGCTGCCAAAACGGGTCCATCAGCGTGGGGCTTCCCAGCTGGTGGGACCAGAGATAAACAGAGATACCAGTCTAATACCTCGTGTGAAACAGAAGTATTTGCATTAGCACTAGGTGGTCAGATGAACTTGAATGTCCTATTTTACCCCCTGAGTACTCCCGATGGGTTTACACATGCGCGTGGGTACCTGTGACTCCATAAATATCAAGATCGAAGTAGGTCTTCAAAGCCAGTGCCGTCAATAAACTACAATGATATTGTATTTCTAGGAATAAAAGAGCAATAGTTTCTAGGAGAGGAGTTTTTAAACTTTGAAGTAATTAGCTTATGATTCACAGCAACATGACAATACAGTGGGAGCAAACACAGCTCTTTATCGTCTGTACACTCCCTAGAAATAACAACTATTGGTTTAGGCTTGTATGCAGGGACAAAAAAGCCAGAGACAGAGAGGAAACAACTCATGGAGAAAATGTAACAGTTGCTGCACCTTTTAAAGCCAGTCTTCTAACAACAAAGGAAAAAACAACTTTTGAAGCATTAGTCTTCTTACGATTACAAAGACATATTAAAGAACATTGTAGACAAACAGATGCTCCTTTAGAGCTGGGTAGTAACTGCACACTTTGTAAACACACTCTGGGATCTTCTTGTTACCAGTCTAATCCTACCTCAAGGAAATCAAAGGAAACTTTTGTGCTGACATCAACAGGAACTGGAACAGGCTCTACCAATGGACGGCACGGCAAAGCCCTCGGCCGCTCACCAGCTCTGCACCCGCGCAAGCAAACGGCAAAGGGGAACATGGAGGAGGGCAGGGAAAGCCAGCGGGAGGCAGCTGAGGTCAGCAAATGTGGGGTAATGCGGTCATCAAACTGTGGGGCAACGTGGTCATCAAACTGTGGGGTAACGTGGTCATCAAACCGTGGGGTAACACGGTCACCAAACCATGGGGTAACTGATCTGAAAACATAACATTTTGGCAGCTACACACATCCATACCTGCAAATCAAAATCTTCCATGCACTTAAATGTATTTGAGAATAAATGCGAGGGCATTTGGGCTACCTAAGTGTTCTAAGCCCTTCGGACACATTTTACAGAGACGTCTCCAGGGCAAGGCTGTGTTACAAAGCAGAATGATTATTCCTCAGGACACCTTTCAAAGATTCCTACTTGAGTTTTGACATGTGCTTTTTGTTTCAACGCTGCGTGATGCAGGAGGCTTTGTCATGCACTGCAGTGTCATAAAGAGGCAGATAGAGATCGTGTATATTTTGCTAGAGATAAAAAGTGGATGCTCTGCAGATCTTGAGATTTCCAACCAGTCATTAGGGAAATTACTTTTGCTTCTCTGCCATGAAGTTCATGGTACAGGCAGCAACAACTCCACGCTCCGTGCAGGTTAAGTCATTTTGCAGGAAGCTGCACTTTAGGCAATACACATACCAGCAGCAGAATATCTGCTTTACGTGCAGCTTTCTGGTTTGTATCGCATCCGGAAAACTAATGGAATATTCACCTTGCATTTTGCACAATTAATTCATTTCAGAGTAATTTCAGAACTTAATGCAGTCTGAAAGCAGTAATACTTAAACTACACAAGATTCTCAAAACTGTCTGAATTTCTCTAGTCTTGTGATTTTCGATTGCCAACAATACTTCAATTTTTATTAAACATGTCAAGCCAGATTTACCTTATTTAAAATTACTTATGCAGGCTATCACTGTACATCATATGCTTACAGCAAAATGATTAAAACAAGCCAGAGCTAGGGTAAACCGAGCCCTTCGTGATATGGTGGATCTTGACACAAGATCTGTATTTTTATTTCCTTTTTGAAAAGTGTATTATATCTTTTTAGTCTACCTTGCTAAAAAACCCTGCAGTGGGATTACTTCATGCCAAAGAAAGTGTGGATGAGACTCCCCTTCCTTCCTGCACCAACAGATGCTCATACAACATCAGGTGTTATTGTGCAAGAAACTGTCCTACTTGATTTGCCACCTACACGCTTTGCCTATCCCAGCTATAAACCAGAGGAAATATATTGACCTGCTTTGCAAAGCACTTTAATGTACAGTATTAAAGATGCATGACAGATAAATTATATTTAGATGCTACTGGACCTGCCCTAATTCCCTGTGAAGTCAGAACTTTCTCATTGATTCCACCTGGAAAAGTCAGGGTTATGGTCTGTCACAGGCAAAGACAGCCTTTATTTAAAGGTTTTCTCCACCTGCTCTTGAGATAATATAGAGGAAATGCAAAGATTCAAATAATTTTATTTGCTCCGGTATTTGGCATGTTAGAGTATCATTCCTACCCCTTCTTTTTCACACTCTCTATTAAAGGAGGAAAAAAAGACATCAGATCTTCAGTCCATATTCCAGGAATGCTTTGTCTGGGTTTTCATGGCCTTGCTTCCTGTATCATGAAAGTAATATCAAATTGGAAATATTTCTGTTCAGCAACTTCAGCAACTCTAAATTAAGAGAAGCTGTAGTTTATTGGCTTTCAATGCTTGAGCAGGTTAAGAATGTGTAAGCAAGAAAGAATTCATTTAGAAAGGGGAGTGAAACGTCCATGATATCAGCAGAGACATTAACACAGATGAGGCCATCTTCATAAACTACTTTTCAGCTACTAGATTATCAAAACTAATGAATGCCACTAATTAAAGGAAACTATTTTTGAACTAAAGAAAATTAATTTTTAACTCAGTAATAGCTCATGGATATAAAATTGTTTGGTAACCAGTAAAACAGTTCTGAAACGGGCATTGACCAACACTTGCTCTGGAGCCGATGGCCATCAGGTCACTCTCCACACAGTGTAACTGCTGTGGATTTGGAAAGAAAGCCACTCTACTAAACAGATATTCAAAAAATGGCTTATAAAATACCCCTGAGGTTTCCATGACCCGCAGTGTGGTTGCCACCTCAATAGACATCAACAACAATTCTCAGCAGACGGTGCGGACCGTCCAGAATTTGGGGCGAATTACCTGCCTTCTCAAGAACTGGATTCAGGGGTTTTCCCCCAAAAAGGCCTCTGACAATGAAGAGACACACTCGCTATTGACGTCAAGTGGCAGGAAGAGGTTGGTGTCAGTAAAATTGGGGTGATTTACCCCTACTGAGGAGCCCAAGTGTATTGAAATTTCTTTCAGTCTGTTAATAACATTCACCTTGAGCTGGTTGGGAAGGAAAGATCAAAACAATGGTTTAAAAACAGAAAAGAAGGCTTCATGTTGGGGGGGAACAGCAGGTAAAAAGTCGAATAGTTAAAGTCATGATGACAGAGATTAATCACTTTACAGTGCGGACGACAAAATGCCAGGAAAAATACAAAATACGTACCAAAAATAAATCCAGAAACGACCATTTTCAGAATTTTGAAGATAGAATAGAAACAAATAACCTAGAATTCCTAAAGCATTGGTAAATATGAACCAATTACTTATTATTTCATTAAAGTGGAGATGCGAAGGACCAATTCCTAACTCGCAGTGTTTGCCTCCTGGGGTCCTAGATAGCTTTTCCTGTCAAATTAAAAGGGAAAAAAAGATAAATAAACAGCAGAAATTAAGATTGTTGAGGTATATGAAGGAGAAAGGAAAAGAAACAAGGAACTAATGTTCTACAATTATTACCAGAGCTAAGAGAAACAAAATTACTTGATCATAAATTCAGGATAATCTGGTTTTCTTTATGAGTTTCCATTTTATTAATGAAAGGAAGGTAACACCTTAGTGTGCCCGGATGAATTAAAATGCCTATTTGTAGAAGCAATCCTCCATAGGGGTCTTTAATAGAATCTATGAACAATTCTGGAGTCGGATAATTTAGCTGTAAAAAGGCAATATTAATAGCTCACCTCTCTGGGTACACAGAGCAGGCTGGACACAAGTAGAAAGAAGGGAATACTGGCATGAAGGACCGAGTGGTTTCTTTGCATTATCGTAATCTGTGAATTGTCTGTCTGCCTTGTTGATCAAATTCAACATATACAGAGAGCGAGCTTGGACAAGAAGGGTATCAAACACCTGGAAAGACTGGACGCTATTTGTTTAAGAACCAAAGCAAGTCTACTGCTCTTAAAAGTAATTGTTCAAACACCTCAACTTAGCTCCTCAGCAGGATCAAATATACCCCGAAAAATATCCAGGTATTGGATATTCAAGAGCACCAGCTCTTGAAATGAAGTTCCCGTAAGTTTGCACAGTCTTTGTCCTGAAAAAATGTATGTATAAAGGTAACTTCATATGTATACGGCATAAAGGTATATGGTATAAGGTATAAAGGTAACTTCTTTTAATGAACTGCCATACTGAAAGAGACAAGGAGTTTAACACCAAAAAAAATATTTACTTCCTAATTAAGAAAATAGGTTCTCAATAATTTAACCCCTTGAAAGAGAACATATCAGCTACCTTCTCTCACTTATTTTTAACAAATCTGACAAAGATACTGCTCGCTAAAGTTCCAATCAGATCTTATTAACAGCAGTCAAACTCTATACGTAGCAGACAGGCTCTGGGAATAGGAATATGAAGAGGAAAACCAGAATAAAGACGAGAGGGAAGAGCTGAGCCTGCCCGTGGGTACCTGCTGCTGCCTGGACGATGGAAGGAGGATCATTTCAGACTGCAGAAAATCAGGGGGGGTTGTGCTTTGGGGTTTAAAATGGCACCAGCGCTCTCTTTTCAGAGAAGAGGGCTGCAAGAGGCAGAACATTTCTTTCCACCAGCCCCTGCAATCTGCACGTTTCACCAAGCTGAAAATGGTGGTGGGGTTGAACCACGAGAAGAACCACAAGCCACGTGTTTATTGAGGGGCTGGAACAAGAGGCGCTTGCAAAGTTTCAACAGAAACTGCAGAAAATCGACTTCTTCAACTTCATCAAGTTGGTTTTGACAATGAACTGGTTTTATGAGCAAGTTGGGAAGAAAAGTATTACCAAAACTACAAATATTCCAAGCAGCAAATTTCTCGGTTACATAGAACAGTGGTTCTGGTTCATTCACACACACACTCCTCATCCTTTCTACAGCTGAATTCTCCAGTAAGATTTAACCTGCCCTGCTGAGACCGCCCCTCTCTACCCAGACACGGGAAAATAACCAGCCAACCAACCAAAAGACAAGAGAGGAAGAACAGAAGAGCACACACCCAAACACCCAACATAACACATGAGGAAAGGGACCCTCCATAAAACCGTCAGTACACTGTCTGCAACCCCATGCAGCCTTCATGGCAATCTAATGAATTACACTGACTGAAACGTTTGGATTTTCTCATGAAATACTTACATTTTCTCTTAAAAAAAACCCTCACAACCTGCTAAAAATATATATATCCAAACCTCATTTTCTGACATCTGTTTCCAAGGTAAAATACAGGATGCTGCCCAAAGCAAATATCCAAATAATAGTGCCACTAGTGTAAGAACGGGACGCATTACCACAGAAATCCAGTTTTAAATCAGATATCGCTACAGTTAAGCTCTCAAAACTTGCAAGTGACCTTTAATGTACACTTCTGGAATTTCTTATTTCACAAATATTATTTAACTTCACCACCGAGGAAAAAAAGCAATGAAAACAAACTCTGACAGATGATGCCCAATGTAATTTTTTCCTAGGGGAAAGGTGAAGGTGACAAGTCACCTGAATCCACGTGGAAATGACTTGGAGGGAAATGTCCAGTCACTAGAGCTCAACCACACGGAGCGATACGAGCAGGGACTGAAGCCCACGAGTCTGTTCCCCTCTGAATTCCAACATACAGACTATAGAGCTACTATCAAGTTGCAACATGATGGACCCATTTTCCTTAATAGGCAGGTAAGCAATAAGTCTATGCCTTTTTCTTTCTTCTTTAATGCCTATTCAGTCTTGTTATTGGGCTATTATATTTTGCTGTTGCAATTTAAACCTATTATCAGAAATAAATCTTTGGGTTCTATTATCTTGTAACAATTCTGTAGGGACATGCATTTCAAAAAGCTGAAAGATAAAAATGAGAATGAAAAGAAGTTCTCCTCTGCAGGCCGCTATTAAAGTTTTCACACTGCTCCATTACAACTGTAATATAGCATCTTTAATAATAATTCATTACCATGCCATAATAAGCAAGGAATGTATGTTATGCTATATTAATCAAGAATTCTGTTTTTGTAACTTTTTAAAATCATTCATTTGAAATTACGTATTATTTTTGTGCCATCTCATAGCTGATTTATAATGACTTAAAGTTTATCGCTAGTTTCTCATTCGCCTGAGACCTCACCAAATCTGCTGGTTCTTTCTAAAATCTACTTTTAGTCAATATATGGTCACTAAGCTACTGGTGAAAAACGCTTGACCTGATTTAAATGGTCACCGCTTTGGGTTTTTTGAAGGTAACATTCCCAGAGAGGAAGACAGGGAAGGAATAAATAAATGAAACGAGTGAAACCGGTGAAATGTGGAAGAAACCTGCAGAACCACGAGGAATCTGCTTCTCCCTGAGCCAGCAGCAATGATTCATTAGCCACTTGCTAAAACTCAATAATCAGTTCATGAATTGCTGAGTTCAACCATTACGAAAACAATATACAGAATCAGTAAATAATGGGCTCTGATGAATCTGCTGTACTGTATTCCTTTTGGAAGAATAACAATAGAAAAATCTAGAATAAAAGTAGAAAAGGGAAGCAAATGAACCAAATAAATCATACGGAAGCCTAACTTGGTTCTGCATATATGAATTTACTCCGTGCATCCAACTTTATAAGCTCTATGTACCTGGTTTTCTGAAAATGAGTTTATTTGCAAAGCTTGAATTATAGATTGTGTTGTAACATGCTAATTCTCAGATTGAAAAGTAACAGTTAGTGGGGTTCGGGGTAGCGTTTGGGTTTTGTTGTTTGTTATTTTTTTAATGTGTTCTGAAGTGAGAAAACTCTCTCTATGTTGAACACCACCAGTAGCCGTATTCTCCGCGTGCAGCAATGTGTTCTCACTGTCATGTCTCTGAAGAAAGCCCTGGGGGCTCAAGATCTGTGCCTGTCTTTGGTAATACCCACATAGAAAATTAGCACTCAATTGACTTCATCGCAAAAAAAAAACCCAAACCCCACCTCTAAGGATATCTAAGCATTGTTTTGAAGCTATGATTAATGAGATCATTTTTAGAGAACTAATATTAGTTACACACATTTACGCCAAAGCTAAATTTGATCTAGTCAGGGATTTCTTTCAAATGCTGGCCTGGAAGATAATGAGTTTCAGAAATTTCTCCAGCACTCAGGAGAATGCAAGATCTTCACAGCTTCTCAGGGCCAACGCTTCTTTCTTTCTCTGAATTGAAACCCTTGCTGCCTCTGATTTTTAAGTTTAAACTTGGAGGTTTGCTTGTGTGAATGGGGTTCCAAAGGAAATCAAAACCCCCTTCAGTCCCGTCCAGTGTGTATTTTGAAAAATTTAGCTTCCCTACGGGCTTAACAAAAGGAAATTCTACTTGTGGGAAGAGCTGATTAATGCGAGGCGCTCCAGTGTAGTGTGTGGTGCAATGATGAAAAGGACGCTCAACAGGTCTGAGCCTTTGGAAGGGAGGGTCTGGCTCATCTCTGCCTAGGTGTGGTTCACCAAGCAGCAGAGGGCACCTTGGAATAATACAGCCTCTCTCCGGGGAACAAAATAGATTTCCAAGGCTTTTCTTTATCAGGTGAACGTTTGACAAGCTCGCTTTAATGCTCTCATTCTCCCCAAGTATCTCAGACGAGGAGGAGAGAAAAAGTTTGTGGCAGAGAAAGACAGAAGGCAAAGAAAGTGGAGGTTTTGCAAACCTCTGCCAAAAAGCAGACCTGCTCTCCTCCCTGCAGGCACCACGTAATGAGTATTGCTGGATGTACTGTGGCTTATTCTAGAAGCTTGGGCCAAAGAAAATGGGTTTTGCTCAGCGTTTAGACACAAAGACATACACAAAATCTTCTGAAATCTTATCGCTTAGGTGTATGGGCTGAAAATTGAGTAATGCTTAAATCCTCGTGCTCCACGGCGCCAACAGAAGTCTATTAGTCCACCTTCAGCAATGCATTAATTTTCCTGCGATTGAATCATTATTTACATCATACCACAAATGCGCACGGCCCTGTAAAGGGAACGAAAGGTGTAGTCCCTGTCCAGAAGACCTGCCGTTCCAAGTTCATCCGAATATCGATACAAATAATGGAACACACTTTTGCTCTCTAAAATGGCAGTCAAAGCAAATTGGGCATTCTGAGCTGGGCCCTGGCAGCCTTTTGTACGGCTTTCATTAGAGTGTCAGACTCTCAAAAATAATGCGACAAAGGCAGGGTGGCTGGTGAGCTGGCAATCACACAACGTCCAAAGATCTGAGCTCTTCTGTAATGATCATACGTGATTTACAGAATCAAAGGGTCAAATTCTGCCCTCAATTACGCACCTATTGTGAGGTGCTACGCCACCACATGGCACTTGAATTAGAGAGATTATTATATTTCTAGAGAAACAGAAAAATGGTCTGTGGCCTTCAAGGTAACAAAATCAGTGTTGATCCTATATTAAATAATAACATCTAAATGCACAAAAATGTCGATGCGTCTTCAGTACAGTTTTTAATAGATACAGTTGGAGCTGCAGAACTGCTGCAGTCTGTTTCTCATCTAATATTCTGTGTTTCTAATATGTTTCTATTCTAATATTCTGCAGAGGAATATGCTCCACAAGCCAAACTTTGGACAAGAAAAAACTGGCATTGTTTCAGTTTGCCTGAACAGCCAAGTGGCTCAGGAGCTCCCCATCCCGGCTGGACCACCGGCCCTGCCCTCCCATGGTATCGTCGCACAAGAGTTTCCTCAAATGCTTATTTCTGCTGTCTCTCTTATAATGCCTTCACCTTCTAAGAAAGGATTAAGGCAATTGACTCTCTTCAGGAAGATTTATCAGATGCACAAGTGATTTAATTTGTTATTTAGGCCCCCAGACTATCAGGAACACCACAGACGTCAGTAGCTGGCTGCTGCTTTTTGGTATCATAGCTGACACTAACCCATAATCCCAAACTTGAGTTTCCCCCCTGACTTTGCTGGGATTTCATCAGGTGCCCTGACAGGTGCTGTACGAAGTGGAACTGCGAGCGGAATGGAAATGGGAGCTGGCGAGAGGCACTGCTGTTATCCTTTCTATGTAAACACATGACCAAGGAGAGAAAATTACTGTTGATAAAAACAGCTTCTCATCTACACTTTGCGAAATAACTTGTACAGTCTCTTTTAGGAAAATGCATTCAATCATTTTCTCCAAAAACATATGTACATGCATACACATACATAGAAAAACTTGAAAAGGAAAGGCTGTCATGTCCAAAATTTGTATAGAAACAAATTTCCTTTAGCGATTACTTTGACTGCAGGGTTTTGATTTTCCCCAGCACCGACCTGCAAGTGATCCTGAGCCGTCGAGGCCGGTGTCCCGCACGGCCAGCCCAGAAACAGCAATACACCCACAAATACACATTTTCATCTTAATGGCACGCTTTTAGGGCTTCCAAGTCTGTTTCAAAATTATCAGTGTATTATAGCATTTGTTTTGAAATGCAATTAATATTTGTTGTATGAATTCTGCTTTCCAAAATAATAATAATACTTGTGTAATTATTTGTAAATAAATGGAATGACTGTCTTACTTTAAGCTAGAAATAAATCCTGACTTTCCATCCAGACCAAACACGTGTATGTAAAGTTAGGGATGGTTGCGCAAGCAATCTAATCAATAAATGGAATTGCAAACTAGAAGGAACAACAGGCAAGGGAATTAAATACCGAGTAGGGCTAGTGAAGAACAGCTCCATTGATCCGGACATGCCAGGGAAACACCATTGCCCCAACCGCTCGACGTCTCTTTTATCTAACTGGAATAACCTACGCCGTGATTTATGTTGTTAGCGCCGTGTTTTCATGTCATTTGAAAAGAACAGAATTTTCTGGATCTTCCCTTTCTTAGTTAATACACATGCACACGCTCACACGAAACATATGTTAATAACTTCAGACCACAAATTTAATTTATCTCAGCTTTCCACCTGACATCATTTCTTGTCATGTGGCGCATACCCATCCGTAAACAAAATGGGGATTCATTTCCATAGCAACAGAGAGTGTGACTCTGATCAGCTTCAATGATTATTTGTAGGCACACAGGTTTACAGATATCAAAATCCTAAGTGAAGGCTGATTACCTTAAAAAAAAAAAAAGAAAGCAGTGAAGTTGGTTTATATGTATGAGAAAGAATCCCTGGGAATGGCAAATGAAGCTACTGGCCGTTAGCCTGGTGTCACTTGCAGTTACTTGGGCATATATATATTGCTAACGCAAATAATGTGATGTATGTGTCCTGTGAGCAGGGAAGGCCTGTCCTTCTGGTCCCCGGCGGCTGTGATAGCTGGGGCTGCACACGCAGGTGTTGCGGGGCTGGCTCGTGCGGGATGAGATGATGTGGGAGCCTGGAGCTTCATAGAAAAAGAGGGGAAAAAAGATAAATCTGAACATTGTGTAGAGCAAAACCACAGTCGGAGCTGCACGGGACCAGCTGTTTTTTTCTAATTAGAATAACAAAAATAGCACATGCTAAAATGTTGCGTTTTTTCCTCTCCAAAGCAATGAATGCTTTAGGAACTATAAGGAAAGAGCTCTAAAACCTATTTAAATGAAGGAATGTTTCAGGAGCCATATGGAGAAGAAAAAGAAAAGGCGAAAGTAAAGAAATGTTTTATTTTTAGCTAAATCTGAAGCATTTCAATTCTTCATCCGATGTTACAGAGAAACTATCTTACTTTGAAACTTCCAAAAATGTCAGTGCCGATGCTGCCTATTGTATCACAGTTTAACCAAGCTATTTTAAACTACTTAGTGCATTCTTCCAGGCATTATAAATTTCATTATATGCCCTGAACACGCATTGAGATATATTGCTTATGATATATCTGTGTGCCAGTAATGTATGGTAGCTGCTCATAATGAAGTATGTGACAAACACTCAAAACACACACTGTATCAGGCTTTTTTCCTCTTCTTTTCCTGAAGCACCGATGATTCAAAACTTTGCAACAGGAATAACATTTGTAAGAGCTCCGGCATTCTGGACATCTGCACTGGTAGAGCACGTTAGAATAAAGTCACATGGCCATAGGGAAATTTCACAGAATTAAAAATCACAGTGACTTGCCAAGGTGTATAACTAGTTTGTTTTCAGCTGTTCTTCTCATGAATAATTACCAAGCAGGCATATCCTAAAGCTAGCGCAAGCTGTCAGTTCACCAGAAATATTCAATATTTAAAACAGAATTTCGAATTTAGAATTTCATAAATGAAAATAATTGCGGCACAGGCAAAACAGCACAGTGCAAGTGCTGTCATGTACTTCTTGCCTTCCTACGAGGGTTCCCAGAATCAACACGCTGGAGTCACAATAAATTATCCTTACGATGGAAAGAGAACTATGCATATGCAAGAGGAATCGCAAGTGTTTTTTCTTTCCCAGAACTAATACTTTGCTACCATTTTACCGACTATTCCTTTGTGAAGCGCAGAGAGAGAAAACACAGTATGATCCCAAGGTTTCCATGTGTTTCGGTCCATTTTGAGCAAACACGGGTGAGATCCAACAGCAGCACAAAGCAGCCGGGAGATGCGCTTGACCTTGAGGGCTCCCTTAGACCCTTGACTACCTGTGCAGGTCCTTAAGACAAAGGCCAGGCCTAAGCTGAGCCCACGGCACAGGCTTAAGTGGCCACGGCCAGCACAGAACTGGCCACAGGGGACCAGAGCAAACACCTGGTCGTGTCCCGGGGTTTGCTGCTTCCGCATCCCAAAGGAGACAAAGAAAAGGGAGATTGTGAGGCAAGAGCAAAGAGATCTTTACTTTCACACAAGGCTTCATATTGTCACATTATTATAATATTATGAAAATCTTTATTGGAGCTTGGATAATGCCCTGAACTAGATATTGCGCTGGTTAATAAATTACATTTTCAAATGAGAGAGATTTTATCACCAAAAACATCTCATGATTAATTTCTAATGTGAAGCTTATGGCCCTAACTTAAAACATTTGATTTTGCATTAGTGTTCAAAGGTTGAGCACTTGGTAAAGTTTTATAAGAAACTCACTGTATTTTTTTTTCCCATATTGAAAAAAAAATGAAGAAATCACTAACCTGTTAATCCTCTATAACTTCATCACCTCAATTACAGCTCTTGAGATGAAGGTGATTAAAAATAAGTCTTTTCCCCCACTTTCAAAGAGCAGGTCACACCTTCCAAAGAAATTCTGTTTCAAATTTTTCAACGATACATTAATGGCAATAATTAGAATTGGTCAGAAATGTTCCGCAAGACATGTTTTCCATTTTCCAACCAGTTCTAGCTATAACTATTTTGAGTTTAGACATCTTGAGTCGTACTCAATGGAGTAAGTAGGGTTATTTCTATAGGAAGAGGGGATAATACGAAATTACATGTGCCAGGAGAAAAAGCTAGTAGAAGAGCCAGAGTATGAAAATTAAGAACTCACAGCCCCCAAAGCTAAGCATGGACCATGAGACTGAACTTCTGCTCTAATGACATTTTTAAAAAATTAATTATTTATATTAATCAGCATTTTACTGAGCTTGGCACACCATTTCCTAATGTGTTTGAGTAATTGTTGCTGCTTGAGAGCAGCCCACGATCCATCTAAACACATTCTCAGATACCGAAAGGAATCGATAAAGTCAGGGAGCCGGACTCAACAGGCAAAGCTGCAACTCAGTGTCTCCGTTTTTCTGGATACGTTCAAGTCTCAGGCATTGACATTTCATTCTTTTGCCGATTAAAGATCAACTCAGCATTGCAAGCATCTATGCTTATATGTCCAGCATTGATTTTGTGTGTATTCCCAAGGAATTAATCAAAATTTTGCTTTTATAACTAGTAGCCAATCAATAATCAAACAGCAAATTATTCACAAAAAGTTTTAAAAAATGAAAAAATAAACAAAGAACATTGAAACACAAACAAAAATATGTACAATTTAGACTATTTAATCTTACTTTTTACTAGAATCTGTGTTTCATTCTAACCACAACAATTATTCCAGAGGAAGGATATAGTAACCTTTTCCAAGTGCCTGAATAGGTTTCCTCGTATTATCTTGTAAAGCGCATTTTGGTCAGTCTAAAATCACCTCACTTTTGGGTAGGCAAAGTTCCCAGCAGCCGCCCACCAGCGGGGCTGCTGGCGAGATCAAGTTGTTTTCTGGTCACTAAATGAATTGTTGCTGTGAAAAAATACTGTACTTTACTGTGATCCTAAAATCTGGAGGAAAATGAGAAACGCTCTCCCAAATTCCTCATCAATCCCCAGTTTGTGATGCTTCTTTTTTCCTGCAATCCTTCTCCCGGTTGGGTTGATGTTTCCTACAGCACCTTCCTCCCACGGGAGCCGGAGCTCCACCTCCTACCCCCCCGTTTGTGATCCAGTTTAATAACTTGGTCTTCTCCAACAAATAAGAATTTTGCCATTGTCTTCAGGGAAACGAGGAGAGATCTGCAGTGAGCTAAGCTGTCTAGGTTTTTGTCTCATTTTAATCAGGAGCTTGGTTGCACAATTCAATACTGATTGTGTAATCAGAAAGCAAGAAGAAACAGAACACAAATGAATTACTATGGAAAAATTGTCCTCATAATGGGGTCATGAAGCATAGAGATATACATTTATAATACTCTGTCAAATTACATTATGCAAGGAAATAAATTATGTTAAGAGAAAGTATGTTTTAATTACAAGCACAATACTTCAAATTGGGGAAAAATCACCAACCCCTTTTTTATTATCTTTATTCTTCTATAAATTTAGCATCAATATGCGCGGAGGAGCCCGCACGGGGCAGACACCCCCCTGCTGTTAGGGACCGTCTGTGTGTGTCCGTGCAAAATCTAGGACCATAAGATTTTCCAGGTTTATTTTCCCTGTAGGTTCTTTCCCTGGCCATGGATGTGCAAAATCAAGGGACCCAAGCGGGAAGACACCAGTAGTTTCTTAGCGTGCACATGCCAGCAGCTCTGCTGTGCTCTCACTAAGTGTGCTGCACATACAGCAGATGATTCAAATCACTCAAAATAGAATACAGAATAAAAAGAAAGCATAACATTTGGGGTGGGGTTTTTTAGCTTTTCTTTTTTAATCAAAACAAAAATCTAAAGAACAGCACCCTGGTGAGAAAGAGGATGTTGTTAGGATACAATATTCACCTTAGAATTGCAAATTCAATTTGAATAGGTGCAAAGGTAAACACAAATTCTTGATAATCAATTTTAAGAATGGCATAATATAACAGGTTAGACAAGCCTGACTTAGATAAATTTAGCGATGTTCTCCGTCTTTTAAAACCTTTATTTTTCCATAAATAAGTTGTGGCTACAACTCAAGTAATAGTGCTGAGTATAAACCAGAGACATTTTCCTCTGCTTTCTCAGCCTGTCCCGCAGTGTTAAGCACCAAGCGAGAATTCCCAAAAGAAGCCTCAGGTGTAAAAGCTCCACCCAGACTAAAATTGCATCCCTGCTCCCAGCCCCGATTTTCTGGGATAACAGCGAGTAGCTTTGGAAACACACACGAATGAGCAGCTTGGAATATTCAGCTTTTTGCTGCTTCAGTCCCGTAAATAGCCGGAGTACAAGAGTTCATGAAATGCATGGGAAAGGGGAATTTTGGTCACGTTATTCTCTAACTAAATTTAACTTTACTTAATAAACTCTTGCTGAAAAAGTGTTTTAAAAAAATCATCATTGCCAGCTTTTCATCTGTATCCTATTCACCCAAAGGTTTTCTGACTACACTAAAACATCTTTCTTACCACCAGGTGGCATCTTCTTATTTTTCTACAAAACATCTGAATATTTACATCATTTGAATAATTTTCTACACCTGAACGTTTCTAATTCTTTCCAGTTGAGCCATTTAACGTCTGTGCAGATCCCCAGCACTGAGGGCAGACTGCACCTCTCAAACGCTCCTGGAAGGATCTGCTGCTACTTTTCCTATAGCTTTTTACAGCCGGTACATACGTACTGAATCCTTCGGTAAATAACGTGCTGACAAGATGTACAGAACACACAAACACTCCTCTCGAATTCTGGGGCAGCCCAAATGAAGAATTTACAGCACGGATTAAAAACACTGAGTTTCTCCCAATATATCTATTGAAAAAAACCCATTAGCACAGTAATCTGAGTGGTTTCTCAGCATGTAGGTATTTTCAAATATAATACAGAAATCCTCTAAAGCCAAGGAACTTCACACTCATACTCTACACACATAAGTCCAACTAATTCTAGAAATGCAGAAAAATGCATTAAAAAGCATCAGCGGATTTTTAAAACCACATCACTACTAATATAAGCCAAATGAGAGGGAAAAGGGGAAAAGTTTCAACAGTGAGGATTTTAATCTAATCACAAGAGCATCATGTCTGGTGACTATGGTCAACTTCAGTGGGAATCACTACACAAGCAAGAAACCAGAGACCTGAGTTCCCCTGCCAGGACTTGACACCCCCCACTCTTACATTGCCTTAAAAGCTAAACAGAAAAAAAGAAAATAAAAGGAGATTTTTTTTAATTTATTTTTCTTTATTTTATTTTATTTTATTTTATTTTATTTTATTTTATTTTTCTTTATTTTATTTTATTTTATTTTATTTTATTTTATTTTATTTTATTTTATTTTATTTTATTTTATTTTACTACTACAACTTGAGTGGCCCTGATGCTGGGTCCACTGATTCAGTGCAAACCTGCTGCCGATTCCCTGCTCCTGCCCCATCCTGAAGAGAAGCTGAACGAGCACGGTAAGACCACAAACTGCGGGAAATCTCCTGCCAAAACTTCTTCAGGAAGAAATCCAAATTTAATGCTGCTGAAATGTTTGAGCAATTCTTCTCAGCTTCTGCAAACTGGTGTAACTATGAAATTTTATCTCACATAATAATCTATTTCTAAGCTAAGGGGTTTTTCTCTGTATTTTCCAAGAACATTGGGGTTTGGTTTCTTAATTTCAAACAATTTATTGCAGAAGTTACCTCCAAGAAATCCTGATTTTGAAGTGCTTGATTCTGAAATTCAGCTTTTGGAGTCAAAGGGAAGATTTTTCTCCTTTGCAGTCAGTGGTTTCAGATCTGGGTACAGTAACTCTTGCTATTGTACCACTGTGGAAGAGCATCAGAATATTTCTAAACCTGATTCTTTCGAGCTCCCCAGACAGAAATCAGTTCCTAGTGTGTAACAACCCATCTGCAAATAAAATTATTTCCAAAATTATCCAGTGAAGCCACATCACTTTAAAGAGACAGGTACGATTACCACTTCTAATGTTACCCGAGAAATGAAAGTAAATAAGAAACCCACTATTGAATGCACAAGTAAGAGGATGCTTTCCAAATACTATTTCTATTTAAGCAGTAAGGCATTTGCTCGGGGCCAAGTGCAGGATGTGTAAGGTCTGGTGAGAGCTGCCAAATCCCTTCTGCCATCCCTAATCTTCCCGGATGGGAAATCCAAAAGTAGAAAAATACAGGTAGTGATCACTGAGATTGTGCTAAAACCCTCCGAACGCTTTCAGATCTTCTTGCCTCCGGTTCCGATAAAATATTCCAGGCACTCCTATGTCCTTACTATATATATCTTGGAGCATATCCATATGTGCATGTACTAAATAAAAAATTTAATCTTCAAGGAAATTGATAAATGTAAACTTACATTCTGTGCAACAGCACTAAGCAATTCTCTAGACATTTAGAGATGGGAGTTGTTCAATTTGTACAGAAAAAGGTGCGAAGGAGCCCCCTTCGCCAGTTCTGGTGGAGATGCTCTGATTTACAGCTGAAGCTCTGGCCCAACACAGGAAACATCAGCATAAAGTCCAGTTTCACTTTACTGAACATGATCTTACGAGTAACTTTCTTTGTCATAAAATGGCTTGATTTGTGTGCAGCATCCAGAAACCCAACACAGTGCCAAGCGTGGGATGTGACAGCCTCGTGGACACGGCCGGGGTCACAGGACACTTCAGTCACTTCTGCACTATTAACTAATGCTTTGGAATAACAGCACTACCAACAAACCAATGTGGGGCAAAATCCTCCATGCTGAGGTGAAAAGGAAGATTAGTGCTGACTTTATCATGAGGTGAAATCTTGGCCTCAATCATTACACCAGGTGGCTGACCAGAGAAACAATACGATAATTCAAAGTATTAACCTCCTATATTTCACTCTTTCCACTACATAATTGACATGGTGCGACACATTCTGCTTAGAAACTGGCTAACACCCTACAGAACGTATTTAAATCTATCTGGAGGAAAAACTGGGTTCGTTTTCTGACTAAATGATATGAACTGGGTGAAGATGAGGCTTCTGAGTCTTTCCAGATCTCTTTCCACAGCTACTTGTCCAAGGGATGACACTCACTGAACAGCTTAAAAATTCACTGCTGAAGAACATTAGATGTGGGACATAGAGCCAAGTTATAAGTACCATAGAAAGCTGCTTATTCCATAGTCCCTTTATTTAAAGTATTTTCCCCACAAAGGTATATCACTGTTCATACTAAAGCATTATTGTTTGTTTCTCTGTAAAACATTCCAGCTACTACTTCAAATTAAGGAAAAAAGTGCTGCCAAGAAAAAACAACTTTTCAGATGGATTCAAGGCTGGAATACGGTCATTCAAAAGCTCTCCTGTTGAATCAGACCATCCTAACTACTAGAGACTATTTTGAAACACTTCTTACAGTCTTCAGACTATTAATGGCATGTTTCAGTCCCACCGAGGCTGTTTTGGGTTTGTGTTGTTGTTTTGCTGTTCGGGGGGATTCAATAACTCATTGGCACATCTCCAGCGCAAGATGCATTTGAATAAGCCACGGCAGGCCCTTTAGCTGCCATCATCGTGCCACATTTCAGACGAGGTAAGAAGTGTCTCCACATCCACTCCCAGCGTTCAGCTGCTCATAATCTATAGCGTCAACAATTTATCATCGAAGCCGGAGACTCGCTGCCAAGTTATCAAAGTGGCCAGTGGCTGCGTATGATCCAGTCTGAGCATCTGGCTCCTCACTGCTCTTGACATTAGCACAGACAACAGAATCAGTGGACTATTGAATGCAATTACAGTAAGCGAGACAGACAATAAAGATTGATAGCGCCTTCTCTTTTTATCACAGACAAAACTAGTGGGGGTTAAAGCTTTGCCTTGAGCTGCCTTCATTTAACAATGATTGAAAATATGCAATTGTGATGGTAAAACACTGCAGCCTGTACCACTTCATTTACTGGACACATTATCAAATTAAATGAAAAGTGAACTGCCAAAAGCAACAGTTATTATATATTAATGATGAATATTTACTTAGCATTGTTCACAAATCATACAGAGAACAGAATCCTTCTTGTTATCTTCTTTGCAGGCTACAGATGAGTAGTTTAACATTTCTATGTTTACGTTAAATCTTCTGTCTACAAATCTCTAAATACAGACGTGCGATTGGTTTTGTGACTATACATGTGGTTACAAATGTGTAATTAATAAAATGCTCCAGTAGTAAATGAATCCTAATTGCTGCAGGGATTCTTTACTTCAAATCACAGTTGGTATTCTTGAAAGTACTTAACTAGCCAAAGAAACTAAAGCAAATCGGTATTTTGTTTCCGGCAGGCTTTATATCGTGGGTCGCACTGTGTGCAACAGCTTCTAACAAATGAAAAATGCAGAAGCAGCCAACACGATTTATCGTAACACATCTGTCACACAGAATTTCAGACTGGTTACCGGTCTTTGGTTACTGCATGCTTGGTGAGCTAAAATATGCACAGATAAGAGAGTTCTGCACGTAACTGATGGTTTTACTGAACACTTTCAGCCCCTGTTCTATAGAAGCTGTGCTAACAACCGCATTCCTTCCTTGAATCCAAACATCCCCCGATGCCTGGCGACAATCTAACTGCTGAATGACAGAACTGGTAACTTTTCGGTGGTTCTAGTCTAGTCTGTAAGGATTATTTCACTAGATAAAAGAAGGAATTCATTTATCTGAGCGTCCTGTAAGAATTGATATCATAGCGAAATTAAACCAAAAAATTACTACACTGTCAGCACCATTAAACAAATCATTCTCTTGTCAGTTTTAGATGGACTGCAATGAAGTAGTAGTTGGACAACACGCGGTCCTGGTACTGCCTGGTTTGGCGTTGCATACGCAACAAATGCAAACATATGGTCCTTGTCATGCCATGATATCCACACGGGCATATTGTTGCTGATGTGAAGAGCGCGGCTTGTTTCAGGAAAGCTCCTGATGCAGGCTCGAGTGTGTGCGAGCGGCAGGCTGAGCCACCCCAGACTGAATGACCAAACAGAGAACTTTCAATAAGAAGAGGCATCTGCTTTTTTTCCCCTCTGTACAGGCCTGGGTAGTAAAAATAAAGCCATTCACAGAGCACTCACTAATCCACACGAACCCTATCTTCCAAACTTTGCTTCTTTTTCAGCAAACTGAGCATATTCCAGGAATGTGATTTCTACAAATTGTTGATGTAAAGGCACTCCGGACTAAACAATACAAAAGAAGAAAACTGAGGAAAAAAATTCCGCCTTTCTGGCCATATGCTAGCATAGAAACCATAAAAGTGACAACCGCACAAATATGCCACAATGGAAAACTATGTGCTGATCCCACGCAATAAATTGAAAAAGCAACACGCTGTATGGTACAGTTTAACAATAGCGCAAAAATAACTGTAGGAAATTCTGGCTAAGATGGCCCACAGACAGTTTTGGAAGGGATGATGCATCAATAGACAAACTACAAGTAGAACAAATGAATTATCATAAGCCTACTGGAAACAGGAAACCAAGGACACTTCTATTTTCAAATGACATTTATTATCACTCTCCCCCCTTTTTAAGCAGAAAATGTAGCCAAATATTTTTCAAGAAACACAACCACTTTATTATGTTCAGATTTACTTGCTGGAAATACCAAGAAAAACATTAAGTAGATTTTTTTTTTTTTCCATTTAAGCCACTTTTTCCACTTGAATTTCCATCTAAAGAAACAATAATCTGTTCCACAAAGCAGCAGAGCTATTGAAGCCTGGTTTCCATGATCACTTCTTGTCTTCCCATGCCACCTCATTACCTTTAGCACGTGAAGGCCAGTGAGGACCGCTGTGGTTTGTCCCGACCTACACACACTGACTGGGCAGCAGCTGCTGCCCATGGAGAGAAAAGGTACCGAACGAGCCCTGTCCATCTTTTCCTCAGCGAGGTACGTCAGATAGCTGTCCCGTATCAGACACCAGGAATTATGCAACTCATAAAACATAATTACTTTGAAAATTCAGCCTCCTTTGCAAACAGGTTTACAAATGCTAAAGTCGCAGACCAACGGAGTGAACTTCGCGTCCTTAGAAAACTAGACTAGATGTGAAGTGCCATCGGGAAAGGGGTAAACCAAGTGTGTTCAGAGGAGGCGAAAACATCCCCCCGGAATTTTATTTCAGAAATGCGGGAAAAATTACTGTGAACTGAGATTCACGGGAAAAAAGGCTAAAAATCCTCTCCTTGATACGACTCAAGTCTGAGACGAATCACCAGCTCTGCTCATCAGTTAGGGAAACGGTACCAACCCCGCACCAGGAATAAAAAAGCAACGTAGCAGCATTTTTAGAGAGAAGCAATTGCACCGCAGTTACAGGCATCAACAAACGTAGATATAGGTAAAGTGAATACAGATTGAGACTTTCACAAACTTTAGTCTGTATTTCCACACTTCTCCAGTGTATTTCAGTGAAGACAGTGTTGACTGCATCATATTACAATGGGAGAGGAATCATCAGGTCAGGCTTACAGCAGAGTGACTGCAGCGGAGAGATTCTGCTCTGAAGAGCAGAGCAATCCAGCTTATTTTTTCTCTCCCATTTTGCCATTCCTATTGTGTCAAACATAAAAAACCGACCGTCAAGCCCAAGAATGAAGTTGTGCTTAGTTTCCTCAAATACTGCCAAGAGAAGCAGCAGTTCCCAAGGCACCCTCCTGCTCCCAAGTGTTCCCATGAACTTTGCGTAATTTCTTTTCTGCAGAAAAGAGAGGTACATTATAGCAGAAATCTCAGGGCATGGAATGACTCACTGCCACCACATGCTTCCCCACACCAGAGCTTACTAACATCAGCAAGTAGATGTGAATTTTATTACCTCTATCAATAAGCAAAATTGCTCACTAATTTTAAAACATTGCCATATGACAGACAGAATAGGTCACACAGCCAAACTGCTAACTGAAAAATGGAACAAGAAAATATTCCAGTGTGTTTTCCAGCCCACTCGAGATCTTAAAACTACTGATCCGAGCAGAAAAGGGGGGAACTCAAAGCTCTTGAATCCCTTTGTGAACTCTGACACAGACCTTTGCTGTGGCATCAGACAAGAAACCAAACACCTTGTCTGCATCTGCAAGCCTGCCCAAACAATGCTGCGATTTATTCATCCTTTCAAATATATCACAGGTAATAATCCTTTATCCACAAATATCTCAAGTTTGAGGGAAAAGAGCTTGTTTCAGCCAGTTTGTCAGAGGCATGAAATAGGCAATATCATGCAAGATGAGAAATCTGAAAATACTATTTAGTGGGGAATGGAAAAAACTGCTGTTATATAACATAAAAAGTCCAACGTAGTCATGCTTTAATATTTTCCAACCGGTAAATCATGTTATTCCAAGAATACCTTTAGCATTGTACCCTCTTGGTCAAAGGCTGATTTCGTTTCTTGCTATGTCACGAGAAGAAAAATGGCCTCAGTATGGGATATGCAAAACAGAAACTTCTGAAATTCTGAAACAGATTTTTCTTATCGCTTCATTTAAAAACAGTTTCTCTGAAAGCAGCTATCTAAGCCTTTTACAAATACACACGCTTTTATAAACCGAAGTCTCAAACCTGCTACCACTTCTAGTGTCATTACATGTTATGTATTAGTTCTTTTCATTTCAGAGCGACGATCGGTACACATAAAGCTAAACAGGAGTCCAATTATGTTGCAGGTTTACAGCCCACGTTAAACAAGTCCTAGAGAAAAGGACATAAATAAGGTTTGGGCTGTCCTGCCAATACAGCCCTGAGACCAAAAAGGCCCATCTGGAGATCCCTATTTCTCTTTACTGAGTGCAGAGAAAAGCCCGGCAGAAATCATCTCCTATCTTAGGCACCTTGAACAAGGACCTAAAGCCAGGAAGATGTGTCAAAATCCTGCAAGAGAAGCCAGCAAATCGGAACAGGTTTTTAACAGCCTTCCCACACAAGCTGGAGTAAAGTACTTGGGCTGTGTTTCAATTCTATATAGGCGAAGAAAGGATAACATTGCTGCCCCAACTCACAAGGGCACAATAAACACATTAATGATTATTATGCCCTCTGAAAATATGGTAATGAAGGTTGTAAGTATAAGCACCATCATTAGGAGTGTTTCTCTGCAGTTCTTTTCACCTCCCAGCTCTGTTTTGCAGCAGAACTCGGAATGACCCTCACCCGTGCCCAGCAGAGCTTGGAGCACTGGGGAGAAAGGGCCCAGCTGATGCACCTTCACACAAAGGCGATTCTGCTTGGAGGGAGCAATCCCCCCTTGGCTGACATCCGCACAGGATGATGACAGATGCTTCTGCTTTTATTTCTTTAATTACGTTTCACATGCACTGTAATTTCTTAGAGTCTCCTCAACTGCTAAATTCCATTACCACCTCCGTTCCCTGACAGCTCCCCTTGGCACAACAAATGTAACTTTGAAAAAGGACACCGGGGACACCGAGCCCAGCGTGCCAAAGCCTTCTGTACCAAGCACACGGTGCTCCCTGCTCAGCTTCGGAGACGGGTGCACCAAGCAGGACGGCAGAGCTGCCACTGCAGCCCCAGAAACAATTCCCTAAAAGCCTCGCAACTGTGCCATTTTCCACCTCGCTTTTCCTGCACCATTTCACATCGGGGAGAACGCTGCACCGCAGTGACGTCACCTTCTCCTCATTAAGCATTTAAAAGCAAAAAGACTACAATCAAAATTCTTTGAAAAGGATATTTTTAGTTAACTCTGAGATAGAGCAGGGAGCTAAAAACAGGTCTCCCATCACAAGAACCACTTCTCTGACTTAACCTTAAAGCTGAAAAGCACAATATTCTACACAGGGTGCATAAAATGCTTCAAGTTGTAAAGCACATCGCTAAGAAAGTGAGAAAGACAGTGAAAACATCGAATATTGGACTAGTCCTTACTCAGATCTGGCACATAAAACCCTGGTGAAAAAGAACTGGTTTAGAGCTAAAAGCACAAGCAGAGGAAACCTTGACTGGGGGCAAAACAGGAATGTGCGCATTACCTTAGAAATTCACAGCCCAGCCAGCCAGTGGAAAGCTCTCCTCCAAGCAGCTGCTCCAGAGCCTGCAAATGAGAAAAAGAATAAAAATAGCATTAAGACAAATACAGTTTTATTATAATAATTCTAGAGCATTTTATAACGAGAGTTAATAAAAACATAATCATCCCCTTCACGTAGCCCCACGCCTGCTCTGCAATAAGGACACGGGGGCATTTGGAGAACCCCAACTAGTTTAGCAAATGCATCAGCAGAGGTGCATGGTTAGTTTACCAAGAGATAATTGCTTCTCCCCCCACTTCCCTCTATATGATAAAAGTGAATTATTTACAAATGAAAGGCATTTAGAGCAATAGCACTCCAAACGCAGAGTATTTATTTCTGCTTTCGTCACCCGTAGTTTATGGCATTGTTTGGCTTTCGGTGTGCACTTTTTCCTCCTGCAGTTTACTTAGTACTAGGCTTGCACTGGTCTCATCAATAAGAAATGAATTTGGGTAACTTTCAAAACCACTATATTATCTTTCCTTTTATTTGTAGTGAGTTTTTCTTCTCTCAGTGGTATTACTGCAATAAGTCAGTCATTATTTCTTTATGTTTTCCCTCCTTTCTTTAGTATTTCATTTCCCTTTACAGCACATCTCGTGATCACAAAGAAAACAGAGACACTTATTTCTTTTAACAGTTGAAATTGCTGCAAGTGATTTAACTGTCATTTAATCTGATTCCTCTCTTCTGTCTGTGGAGAAATATGTTTAATGTACTGGAAATTATGTTAATAAGAAAAAGCATTATCTCATTTAATGAAATAAATATACAAATATTTCAAAATAAAATAAAGAGGCAATCTTCGCTGAGGAAAAAATGTCTCTTATGGTTTGCATAAAATAAACAAATGAGAAAAACTAATGAGTACATTGAAATATACTGACAAAAATTATGCCTAAACTCAAAAGGGAAACAAATAAAAGAGAAGGTGACTGAACGCATCTCACCTCACCCCACGCTTGTTGAGGAACACAGAGGCCAGCTTAAGGATCAGAGTACACATGATTTTTTACATTATTTTATTACCCTAGGCTCAACTTTTCCCCTTCTTTCAAAAGCCATCACTTGTCCTGCTTTTTAGTTTTTGTTTTATTTCCTTCAATCGGCGTTGAAATAATAGTTATCGTTTAATGACTCCAATTGCTTCATCCTTTAATTATCTTTGATCCTTTGCCACAAAACATTCTTTAATTTATGGCAAGGAGCTCTGAACCCCTCTGCTTTAGTTAATCATAACTCTATTTCTAAGCTTTTCAATGCTGAAGTATGTAACCAGCATGCATTAAGGTTAAACAAATATTGTTAGTGGTGAGAGAAAAACTTGTACCAATTATGTAATAAAAGCATGACCACTGCAACAGAAACACATAATTAGGGATATAATTACAGACATCAAAACAAACCAAAGATGTCAATAAAACAAAATCTTCTGTGACAAACTGATTGCGTTGCCCTGTTCTGCCGTTCTAGATCTTAATGTATTTCTTTATATTTTCTTGTTTTCCAGAAATGAACAGTGCAAAACAACCAGAAGATATTCAGTGTCATCTGCTGGGGTGGGACTGCGGTAGCAATCCGATTCAATCCCGGGCTGACTTTCTTTTCTCCCTGGCAAGAATGAGTGCATTTAGTGGAGTCCCTTGCAGCAGCAGCAGTGCTGGGGATGCTGTGCTCTCAACTCACACGGGGAGGCTCAGCCGCTGGTGTCACGCACAGCTCAGTCACTTTGCCTGCCCAGAATAACTATGAAGAGCAAGATGTGCAAAGATTTCAACTTTCTTACTTGAAATGCATGGTTGCACGTCTTTTTTTAACTTTCGGTTCTCCTTTTGGTTTACAGACTTGTGAATGTGAATTTGAGCAGGACAGAAGCTGTGCAGTCAGTGTTTGGGGTTAGCATTACACAGGTCGCTTTTTTATTTTAAAAAGCATTTAAAAGTCCTTACAGTGAAATTCCATATCCGCCCAAGTCAGGAACAACTCCCACCAGCTTCAGTGGGGATTTCAGCCTGCATTGCCAGAGGCTCCACTATTCCTAAGCTACTTCTTTCAGAGTTTTAAAACATTCTTATCCTCCTGAAATATGCACAGGGAAAAAACCCACAAATCTAGATATGCCACTCCTTACAGAACCTTCCATCTTGAGGTCCTACACCTGATTCTTCTTGATTGGATGCTTAAGCTGCTCATAATCATCACATTATACACCAAATGAATCATGCAGAAAGTGTTTGCTCTGAAGTGTAGATTATAATTCATGAAGAACAAGTAATCCACTTAAATAAATTTCAAATCACTATTTTACACATATACACACACGTATACAAAGCCATACTCTGTACAAATAACAGGATTTGGTTTTAATGATGGACTTTCTTTTTCTGCTAAATTTCAATTCTACAGAAAATATTCCCAACAGCTCTTGCGATCGGGGTTTTCAGAGATATTCAGGAGAGGATAACCCTATATATTCACAGCTTTATTCTTCTAATTCGAGGTTTACAGGGCACTGGAAAACAAAAACCTAAACCCCATTGTATCTCTCTTATAACTGGAGTGAAGAATGTTCAGCGGTACAAATGAATTAGGAAATTACTCTCCTGCCGTGAAGAAACATTACGCTGTTAACACGCAGATATGCACTAATTCAATAAGACGAGAAAGTAGGAGGGTTAGTATAAACCCCTCTCCACTTCAGGAATGTGAAAGTCACTACCGGATGGCAAGAATTTGCCTCACACAGATGCGGGAGCCGTGATGTGCAGGAGCCGGACGGACGCCTCTCACTGCCCGCAGTTTAACAGCACCAAGACCTCGCGCTTTGCTGACACCAGGCTTGGACTCTGGCAGAGAACTATCCCCAAACCTGCTCTGGAGGGGCTTCCCGAGTTAAATCCTCCCAAGAAAACAGGCTCCCCACCCTGAAAATGCTGCTTCAAAGAGTTTGCACCAGGCTCAAGAGCAGATGAGCCAAGGACCTCACAGAACGGGGCGGCCGGGTCCAGGGGGTTGCTGAGCTCCCCCAGGCTCCGGTTTCCCCGTCCATAACCTGTTACAAAGTTAGAATAGTCCCACACACTCCTGTTGTAACCATACTTGGGGGAGCTGGATCAAAAGACGGGAAGTGCTGACATTTTTGATTCCTTTCGAGTGATCCAAAGACTACTGACACGAGCAAAACATCTTGTCAGGTTACAAAGAACAAAACCCCCCAAGCTTTTTGAAAAGGTGTCTGTTTTTAAGTGGAACACTTCAAACTTGCATCTAAAAATATCTGTAAGCTATGCCTGACACAAACCTGAATTCTTTACCATTCAAGATCTTGAAAGCCATCCTTTTTTCTAAAGGACACTTCTAAGGCTGAAGTTTAATTTTTTTTAAATCAAAATAAATCATAATTCCTAAAATCAACACCTCTTTTCTGGTTTTCTTTTGTCTATTTTTTGTTGTTGTTGTTGTTAACACCTTTGTCTCTTTTCCAATTTCTAGTTCTATCCTTGATAGGCAAACAGCAAACCCGCTTAAGGTGGTATCCAGCAATAAATTTGACTACAGTGAAACTTTTTTTGCTGAATATACTTAGTATAGTGAATTTCAGCCATCCTGCACATTAAGCTTTTCTTGGTGTAAGGCTAAATGTGGAAAAAATCAAACGCAGGACTTATTCCTTACATCTGCTGAGGAAAACTACCAATATAGCCCTTCTCTGCCTGTGCTGTGAATGAAAATAAACCCCCCCCTTGATGGGGACCAGCTTCCACCATCTCTTAGGATCCATAAAGCTGTCAAGAGAAAGGGTGGCACAGACAGATCTCAACAACCACGTCTCCAACTCTACTCGTCTTTGAAGTGTGATGGGCGGCCAGACAGCGATGCCACGAAAGCAGATGTCTAGATGCGATAAGGAGAAAAGAGCTCCTGCTCCAGCACGGCCAGCCCAGCTGGAATCATGGAGGAGCATTTGCCACCGCGCAACCTCTGCAGCAAGTCACTCATCCCACCTGAGATATTTCCTTCAGCGCTGGTGGCAATACAGACGACCACCGCACAGGTTTAACACTTCGTGCCTGTTGCCAGACCTGGAGATGGACCTGCTGGTTTGCCTCGCAGTATGTAAGCACAGTCGCTTGCTTTTGTTACTCTTTCAGACCTTTTGGCTCCTGTAGACTGAACACACTCCCGCACCACAGCCTGCAACATCAAAACAGACTGAAAGCTGAAAGTAAAAAGCTAATAGTATCTTATGTTCTTCTGAAGTTTCTCCTGCCTCTTTCATGTAATTCCTTTAGCCTTTTATCAGCCTTTTTAAACATATTTGAATTTATTTGATTTTCACATTTTCTCCCTCTGTTCCTTTAATGAAAAGAATTAATTTCTATACCTTTGAAGAGAGCTCGCTGCTTCCCCACAATGCAACGGGCCATCTCTTCCTCAAAATGGGAGTGGTAAAAAATGGGAGTCATCATTTTCAAGCCTGAATCTCAGCAATGTGCACAAACACTCAATCTAGAAAATCAAGTAGGTGCTTGAAACCAGAACATGGAAACACATCTGTTTGAGCAGAAATGCAGAATTTGAATACCAAAGTGTGAACACTGCAGCTCATCACCCAAACTGGTTTGGTTTTGAAGTATTTGTATTTCTTGAAGTACACATTTTTGCAAACTACATTGTACTGCTTCCATCTACTCTGCAGAAATATATCATTAACCCAGCACTACTGAAACTTCACTTGGAGAAGATAATAGAGAATTTAGGAACAGGAGGAAGAGTAGACATCTATGGTGCCTAAGCTCCACAGACCTATTTCAGTTATGTTATACAGACTGCAAATATTGCTTCATTTGATTTCCATAGGCAGCATTTTTAATCAAGTCAACAGAACTGAAGCAGTAAGGTGTGCTAAGTACTTTTTTCAAATCCTTCTCCCTGTTTTTCCAAAGTGACAGTTGCTGGCAGATGTCTCCAAACCTCCAGCATCCTTGATACCTATTTCAAAGAGATATCGATAGCTGAAGATACAACTTGTACCAACACCTTCCCTCCACAGAGCATTCTCAAAGATGCTTGAGAGGGAAAGCAGGTATAAGAGACAGCCTTCATCTAGTTGGGACCATCTAAAAAGCACAGTATGGCCTCTATTAGAGAAAGAGTTTTTTCTTTCCTGTAGAATTTCTCACAGATTTATCAAATTGTAAGAAACAACTTGTGTGTCAAAACACAAGTTACAATATACGTCTATAATTCAGCAATATTGTTTTTTTTCCTGTAAATCCAGGCTTTTTGCTTTCTTGCTCTTCATGGAAGGCACTTGTGGTCACGTTAGCCGGGCTGGAAATTAACTGAGGACTTTACACTTCATCCTTCAAGACTCCTCTTTTCTGTTTCTCTTGCAGCAGCTTCAAGGACAGCAAGCATGTGTGTGTTATTCAGCAGTGACAGTTCAAGCTGTAGACACCTCATCATCCCACAAGAATGTCCCACATAACCGAAACCAGAGGAAACTACCCAGAGACGACTCAGTGCTCAAACACAGAGGCAGATGAGCAAGAACAAGACAGATGCTCTCAACATGAGTAATGACAGAGTTCCTGTTCTGCCAAATGAACTTTTGTCCTTCCTTATCGTTCTAATAAGTCAACCTGGGAAACCATCTGCAAAACCGAGAACAAGTAGCAATTTTTCGTGAAATATGTTAAAAGTCACTTCCTCACAACTTTGCTTGTAACCAGACTTATTTCTTACAGTGTTTTCCAGGTAGCCCTTTTTAAGAATCTACACTTGTGCGGAAGACTTCTCAAAGTACAAAACCAACCGTAACATCTAAATGTAGGTACGTTGTCAGATACATAAGTCTGGGCACTTGTGATTGTCCTCATTTCCAGTTTTTCCTGCAACTCCAAGTGTCCCTGCTCCTCGAGCACTCAGAAACTACAAGCAGATTAGTTTCCCTGTGCTATCTCTAGCACATCCGTTCCTAATCATTCCTGGCTAGAATCCAGTGCTTACAAATACAATGACATGTTTTCAGACTTCAAGCACTGTTCAGCATTAGTCCCACTGAAGTACTAGAGAAAGGTTAAGGCAGATTTTCCCCTTAGCTTTCATTTTTTTTCCCTTTTTCAGTTGACTTCCATATGGGCAGCAACAGTCCATTGTCAGCTGATAAAATTAGAACATCAGAGATAGCCTAACTAGAACGCAATTTATCACTGTAGTATTCCAGTATATAGAATTTCTATTCCTTAAATAAACATATTTCTTTAAAGTGTCAACATAACCAAGAAATCTGATCTTCTAGACAATATTCCAGGCTTGATGCATTTTTATTGCTCTCCGGTAATGAAGTTTTAACTCTTGATATATTCCTCCTATTTAACTGCCATTTCAACAAAACTAAAATGATCCATTTCCAAAGTTGGTTGAGGCAGAGCCATGACATTCCGCAAAAGAATGTGCCCAGATGTTCTCTGGGAAAGCACCCACCATCACGCTTCAACAACAGGGGAGAGGAGGAGGAAGAATAAAGAACATATTTAAATGCATAACAGAATTGAGGCCATAAATTCGGCTCGCACTAGTTGCACATGTAAATAAGGTGCACTGAGAAACTTTTTTTTCCTATATTTGGAGATGGCCAAGTAAGTGTTAGTATTATGTAAAGCTCCCATGTGGTGTAAACGGCATTGCTCTATTAACTTCAGTGAGTCGCCCTTATATACACTGCAGATTTAATGATGATAACTCCTATGCAAAGTTATGACTACAGAAAGAGATTTGAATGAACAACTTCTATCACATTTATACTTGTCATTTGGGATTAGCTAATCCCAGATCAACTCTGTACATAACATATAATTGCATATCAACAATATCAGCCTGAAAATGTGTCTCACTTCTTCTAGCAGTTTCCCAAGTTAAGCATTTTTGTCCTGCTAATGAACCTTTTGTTACAAGGAATACGATTCTGCCAGGAATTTAATGCATGTAAATGTAATGACATAAGAACATTACATAACCACTCTCCTACAGGAGTTTATACAGTACAGAATATAATGAAGCCAGACTATAAATGATGCATATACCTGCAAGGGAAAAGTAGCATTTTTTAATTTAGTGAACTGCTATAAATAACAACGTGGCAAGAAATAGTTTCAAGTGCTTAAAAATGTTTGCAGAAAGGGATCAATGGATATGCTGAATTGGTAAATGCAAAAGATAAGCTATAAGTTTAGAAGGTACCTCCTACTTTCTAAGAAATTTAAAGAGAAAAGCTGTAATAAAAATCAAGAAACTCCCAGAAATACACACACCCCGTCTACATTAGAGAATGTTCTTGACACTTTTTTCCTCCAGTTTCAGGATCAAAAGGGCCTGCGATGGGAACTTGAACATTTGGGAGCAGATTCCACGTCAGAACCCTTCATTTGACACCAGCTGGCTCAGTGCACTTACACCAAGCACGTATGAACTTCCACAGTAAAGGAAACGAGCAGCTCTTGCAGCTTTTCCAATGCTGTGTTGAGCCTCTGTGTACATGCTCAAAATACAACAGACTCGGCAATCTTTATAGAATAATACCTGAATGACATGATCCCATCTTTGTCCTCTCCCCTCCCTCCCTTTCCACAGATACCTTTAAAAGAGCAAGAAAATGGAACATATGTACCTGACATTCAGCTGCTGTAACAGCTTGGGAATACAACTATGTCCCTAAAACAAGCAGCCTATTTGTTTACATGCACAGAAGTGAAAAGAACCACTGTTCATCTTGCATAATTCCTGAATTTGCCTACGACAACGCTGTAATTCCAAGTATACTACCCAAACCACGCTGTGCTATGGTTATTTATGTCACCCTGAGTAAGAAGCACTCCTCTTGTCGGATGTATAAATAAATGAGTGTAGAAGCAGACATTCAAGTGTCTCTATTTTGCATACAACCGCCTCCCTTTTTTCCCTCCATCGACTTAGTGTTTGACAGAAGGAATTTCACCTCTGCCCACTCGTTTTCAGGCTGGTATTGGTGAGCTCAAGGCAAAGAACTCACAACTTCGTACTGAACTCAAACTACACGACAGAAATTCTGCCTGAATTTTGCGGAAAAAATGCAAAACCTATTTCTGAGTAACATCAAAATCCAGTATTAAGGATGCTTAATTTTTTTTTTTAATTTAGCCAGAATTAAAGCCCAGCATTACTACGCACTCTTTCAATACAATAAGCCAAAGCTCTGGAAATAAGATCTGCTAAAAGAAGTCCAGCTATATCACAAATCCAACCACTCTAAAGTAACATTAAGATGTAATTTAAGACCCGCAAAGTGGAGAGAGCTCAGAGTAAAGGCTCGGGACTCTGACCTTGTGAAAAAGGTACTATCCTACAATTAATTCTTTTTTTCTCCAAAATTCCATTTAAATAAAGCAGCAAATAAGGCCATGGAAGTTCTGTTTGGAATACAGAAGCAGATAGCACAAACTAATTTGTCATACGAACTGATGATGTTTGCACAGCATTTAAAAAGGAAGCAAAGGATACAAGTTGCCAAACTCTTGGGATCCATGTTTAAATTGGACTTTTTATCATACATATTTCATTGCCATGTAACTCTTCCACTTCCCATTCATTATAAAATAGTGAAAAAATTGCAGTATAGATTTTCGGATCCACAGCACTATATCTGTCAATTTTAGAGGCATTTTTATGCAGGTACCCACCGGCACATTTTAGCAGCTGATCACAGCGCCCCACGTTTGCACATTTTGGGCACTAGGAACGATCCCCACAAGTCCATTCACACAACAGATCAACCAGTTTCTCCTTCTAACTTTTTCTTTTCAAATTACAGGCAAGTAAGACAGCATTTCATCAGCCCCAAGGGCAGACTCGAACTCGGACTGCAGACATTTACAGCTCCTAGGGATAATGAATACCATATCAGCACCAGTTCACACCACGTTGTGAGGCTGTATAGTTCTGATTCCCATAAAATGTATAACATCTGGTATAAATAATTATTTTGTTGATTTTATACCTTACCCCATTTTACTCTTATATACAGTGTTAAAAGCTAATATATTATTCAGTAGCTATAAAGGGCCTTTTCTGGTCTTTTCAGTGGTGTTATTGTCTTTCAGACCCTGTCAGAGTATTAAGATGTCATATAACTTTGCAACAATTTACTGCACAATCCAACGTGCACTTCACTAATATCATATAGGATGACTAAGTATGCTGGCATTACTTTATTAAAACCCATGTTTAACGGGCTGCCCAACGTGTGGGCTAAAACACAAACTGCAACTGTGGAAGGAACAAAAAAAAGAAGCATATTGCTTTTGAAAAATCATTCCTTACTCCATGTAGAAATCAGTCTCCTGGTGTGCAGGAGACAGGGTGTAAGCACCCATATCTAGTGATCTGGTTTCCAGGCTGTCCCTGAATACAGGCACTAGAACCCTTGCAAAACACAGCTATTTTCAACACCAGTGCCAGTGAGCAAAAGGACGATTCCCGGCTCTTTCCTGTTTGCCAGGGACCTCTTGTTTCTTTGCCTACAGCTTACAAGGGTGCAAAACTGACACCTTTATTTTTCTGACACTAAAAACCAGTCAGTAACCTGTCACAGTTAAAATACAGATGTTAAACTGCCATGTGTACTGTCTAGTCTAAATGAATCATTTAAAAAACCAAAAATGACTTTTTACGGATAGTTTTGGACAACCTTTTAACCAGGTAACATAGGGAAACAAAACAGTAGTGCAACAGCACAGGCTGGGGGGCTGTGACTGGCAACCCTTGATGCTTCTCCAATCAAAATAACAAATAATAACACCACTATGATGGGCCTCCCTTTAAGAAAGTGACAAGAATATTTTCTATCCTATGGAATGTTTGCATCAATCATGTACCTGTGGCTTTCACAGTGAGCTGGACTATTACAAGATTGATGATAAGCTCAAACACAATACTTGACCCAAATACATTATGTAGCAGCGGATGCCTGTTAAGTAGGTCAGCATGGGCTCTTAAAAGTTACGTAAAACTTATTGCAGCTACACAGCCGGCATGTCACTAGTCAAGAAGTATGAGAATCAATTTTATGGGCTGGAGGAAATCTCTTCTCATCACGTGAAAATCTGTTTTGCCATACTTAAAATGTCTTAAATACAAGAATATGCTGGTTGTCACATGTCTTTAGGCCTCGAAATGAAATAGAAGTGAGGTGGGCAGCTGATGAAAAGCCTAGCAATCCTGAGGATGATCCTCAAGTTTGACATGGAACATTTCTCTTTGAAAATAATTGTTCAAATAAATACTTTCCATTCTTGCAGGCAAACAAATTGTGATTTATAGGATGCATCGGACAAGCCTGTCAAGCTAAGGAAGTGTGTATTTAGTAGTGATTAAGTCAAGATAGCGATACTACCCTGTCTGCATCTTGGAAGCTCTAAAGCAGCGTGGTGTAGAGAAGGCAACTGTACAGAGTTATGTGTTGCAGCACCCACACAGGAGGCTGACATGCTGTACTTGCTAGATGGAGCTGGTAACCGCTTACCCATCCCTTTCTAACCACGTCTGTGCACTGGAGAGCAGAGATGCCTCACACAAGAGGGACTTTTTAATCTCACATTACAAACAAAAGTATCTTTTGGGCAGCTTTTGACTTAAAAGCCAGTAATGTCCACCCTGTGGGAAGTACGGGAGCGGGCACGGCTGTGACGTGCTGGTCACGCTGCTGAGCAAGACCTATCATCTTCTTCCTAGGAAGAAGCCGCTTCTAGACAAGGATGCATTAGCGAGGACGTGCACAGCAGCTCTTTGCATTCTCCTAACTACACTAAGCTATTTATCAGTCACAAGGATTTATCAAGAAAAAAAGGTCAGCGTGACAAGCATCTTTTTTGCAGGAGGGTAAATAGGCTGTAGAGCTCTGTCTTGAAAAGCAAGTGTCAAGAAAGCTTCCACCAGCCTCTCCATAACAGGGTTCATGTATACATACTTTAGTTAGTGTTCACCTCAGAAGTGTTTCCTTTGAGACAAGTGATTCTTTTCTTTCTCTGGCTGACCTAGTGAACACTCCAAGGCCCCACTCTGCTGGATTTGTGCCCTAAGGCAGCCGTGCCCACCAGCTTCCCACCCAAAGCTCATAACAGAAGGCAACAAAAAAATAGGGGTATTATTTTGCATATTGAAAACAAATAATGCTATTGTGTTCCTTCTTTTATTGTTTTGTTATTTCATCATTATTCACCACAGTTCTTTGCTTCATTTGCAGAGTTTGGGTTTTAATGTAATGGCCATTCAATAAAAATGTTGCTTTTAAGGGTTTGCATATCATCCCATTTTCTCTTCAACCCTTCAGCAACCATATGGCAAGCAATCAGGTCTGCAATCACTAGGTCCATATTATGTAGAGCATGATTTCAGCATTATGCTATTACCCATCTGTTTCTGTAGAAAAAGACATGAACCCTTGTATAAGAGGTCAGTGGTTTCATTGCACACCGTATTCCAGAAATCTATCTCTGTTCACTTGAGATCACTTTTGTGATTTACTGTAGTCTTTTAGGCCAGGCTTTTTTTTTTCCTCCTCCCCCCCCTGCCCCTCCTTTCTTAAATACAGACAATCAGCACAATTTGTCTGTCTGTTGTATAAAATTCTCTGTAACTGTCATTCTGTGCACCTCTGCGCTCTCAGTTGAAGATGTTCTCCGGGGATCAGGCCATTTTCTTAAATAAGAGACGAAAAAGAGACAGGAAGCCTCACCTATTTTCATTTGTTTAACAGATTTGTCCAGGAATAATGAGGTCTGCTATTCAGCATCAATTCATTTAGAAACTAGTACAAATTGTCTCTTTTGCTTTGTTTCTCTGGTTTTACCACTCCAAAGTATGCAGATAGGTATTTGGCTTTCTGTGGAAGAGGAATGCACTATAAAATTACAGCCACAATGGTAACGTCAGTTTAATTTGACACAGTGCTTGAATTCAGCCCACAATAAAAACAAGTCGATGAACTTCAACTGCAGCCTATCAGGCTTATTAAAAATACAAATACAAAGGAAGTTAACTGCAGGTCACTGTGTTAACCACAGACACTGAGCTCCTTACCACCCCATCACCAGAAAGTCTCTGCCACGATCAAGTACCACAATGACACGTCCAAAATCAAATTCAGCATCCCTTACATGTTAGACTATTCAGTGCCCGCACGACGTATTTAACTGGATAGCTATGCTTCACTAGAGAAACACAATGGAATTCTTTTTAACAACCTCTTTTAAAGCAAACCACAAGCTTGAGCAAAAAAAATAACAAAAAATCTACATACAAACGGTTCAACAACACAAAACTAGCCTCTTTATCCAGAATATTGTGTAACAGCGGTTTTGTCAGGCACTTCCCGGACTCCGGGGCTCACACAAGAACAAAAAAACACAAATAATTTGAGACTAGCCACAGAATAAAGACACAGAGAGGTATGATGGAGGCATGTGAAGGCATGTGAGAAAGTGCTGAGGTCGCCTGATACAGAGACACAGCATGGCATCACGACCTGGCTCGACAGAAGTGCAAGCACCACGGTAAAGAACAGTCACACCGCGTCAGACGCGTGACTACGTGGTGACACGAAGATGAATAGGAGGAACGGGAAAAGAAATGGAGCAAATCCGTGCTATCTTCCAGGAGTTTTAATAGCAGTTCTAGAAAATGAGGGTGGAACTCTTTGCTAGATCAAAGGGCAACAAGGGAGTCTGGAGGAGCAGGGATGGAGCGGCCAAGTTCTGGAGAACGTTGCTGGTGTCTACTGAGGAGCCGATGCCAAAAGCTCCATGTGGGCAGAAGAGCTGAATGCCAAGGGGCAGGGACATCGCCACAGGGATGGGAAATACCTGGAAAGGCTCAAGAAAAGATGGATGGAACTTGTGAGATGTTCTTGTTAGCTATGCACTTCTCACAAGTCAATTATTTTGTCACAGGAAGCTGAAACAAAGAAAAGTTCATTTGGTAAAGTTGGACATAAAACGGATACAGAAAAGCCACTGAAGATTCTAAAACATCTGCAGTTTGTTATGGATGGCAGAAGTGGCTGAAAAGTTTAATTTCTAAGCAGAAGCAAGGCCTTAAAAATGAAATTCAAGTTGCACAGTGAAAGGAAATCTTGTTTCTTCACTAACCAGAGCCTCTAGTCAATGCTGGAGCTTAAGTGACCACTCACCAATACAGAGTAAAAAAACAGATCTGCATTACAGTTCTTGGACAACATTCAAGGAGACTTGTTTAACTCGTGGAGCAGCTTGAGTGTGGGAGCAGTATGGAAGTTTGATCCACTAATGGGAGAATTAGGCTTGGGTAATGTATGCTTAAGTATCAAATGCTAAGTGTCATTTCAATAATAAAATCATTAAAGAAATGATACATGGATATATTAGGCCGATTAGGTAGACACAGACAGATTAGATGGGATGACCACAAAGAATAAAGTAAATATGAAATGGAGAAAAGTAAAGGGCAGAAAATTGAATCTAAAATAATATGATAGATATATGAACTTAGCAAATAACTGGAGTGATTTCCCCGAAGAAAGAAATATTAAGCTGGTCAAACAAAAACTGGTAACTCATTTTTCTGTTTTACTTTAATCTTTTACTATATATGCTGTAAACACTAGAAAAATTAGGGAAAACTTGAAGTGTGCAGAACGTAACTATGGAAATTACAGGCTGACAACCACCAATTACAGAATAAATGCTATTCAAAAGCAGATGTAATACTAGCTGGCAAGACACATTAATACAGTTTGACCTACAGTTTTATTTACTTTCAGGCAACCTGAATGTCATGGTGCTTACATAAACAATGCTTCACGCTTTGAACTCCACTAAAACACAGCAAGAGTTAATTAAAATGATACAATCAAGGCATATCTCTTTCAATACCATAGACAGAACAATAAAGAGAGGCTGAGTGTTTGTTATAGATTCTAAAAATTATTCACACAAAGTATACAGTGAAAGATTAATTGTCAATTTTAAAGATAACTTTTGAGCTGAAAAATCTCCTTGCTTTGATGTTTGCTCGCTGCTGAAATTCATGGGTACGGGAGCACAGACTTTGGCAAACAATCCCTTAATACACATGGAGAAAAAGCTACTTTCAATAACATTAATGTTTAACGCAAACTGCTAAGAGCAAGAAAACTCAAAGCGAAGGCTGACAACTCCATCTTGGGCTCAGCGAAGACAGTTTGAAAAGCCACAGCATCTTACTCCAGGAACGCTGCAAGATCGCATTCTGAATATCCCAGCTTTTGGTTCATTTTCCATTCTCTGATTCTTTCCATTAACGTGTAGACTTGGAGGGGTTTGTTTTCTCTGAACTTTGGACAAACCTGCTTCAAGAAACACTAGTGGCTTTTTTTGGATATCACCTCAATAGCAACCTAACCCTGGTTCATCAAAGGAACATCAAGCCTTCAACTCAAAGCAATTCAAGATAAAGTGAATGAGGAAACACAGGACCCAAGCCAGCAAATTCTTTCTGGGTGGTTCGGAGGGTTCAGCAAGTGCAGCAAATCAGTTGAGAACAATTTTTGCTTTCTTGCTGGTTGTCTTGGAGCGAGTTCTTTTGTGGCTGTGATTCAGTCCAGTCATAAAGATCCTGTGCCCAGCTCTACTCATACTGAACTCAGCAAGTTCTGAAGGCTCACCTGCCATGCACTCATCCATACGCACAGAGATACCAGTATCTTGGAGTCCAGCTCTAAATTTGACCCCCTTAGATGGCATTTTGTTGAAGACTGGCCAAATGACCATTCCTAGTTGCACAAACCAGCAGAATTGCCTCTAGTATGGACACAAAGTAAAGCTTGATGTTTACATATGGCACACCCCAAACCAGGTGAGCCAATTCTTCTGATGTATATTCACAAACATAGCAAAATGGCAGGGGAGTCGGTGTGCAAAGACGTGATTGGGTGTATTTCCTACTCAAACAATTATCTGCTGGCTAATTGGGATCACTACACTTGCATTAGCGCTGGAAATAGTTGTAATCAACTGGTATAATATGGTACCAACTCATGGAGAATTTAAAGGAAAAAGAAAAAAAAAGAAAAATTACCAAATTACAGACCAATCTTTGGTGTTTTAATTGAGCAGTTTTCTCAGAATCTGGGGGGAATGATTCATGCAGTTCCCCACCTCCACAAGCAATTTTTGCCAACCCATCTGCCACCCCAAATGTTTCGTCCAAAGCAACCCCATCGGTGGACTTCTGCTCCCTCTGCTGGATCTGCAAAATTAGGTATTAATAGACCCAAATCTGTTTCCTTAGGAGGCAAGAGCACAGCTTCATCTGTTTTCACCAGGAAAGATTGTGCCCCAGCACTGGATTCAAAATCGTGTTGACATCACTGCTAAGACTGACTTGCAGATAAGTAGCAAATAAATAGCTGTAGCACTTTAAAATAAACAAAAAGCCCTAAAAACATGGGGGAACGTCGGTTAAAAATAGAAGTGACAGAAGTAAAAGAGAATTTTTGTAATGCTCTCTGAAAAGAGGTGTAACCAAAAGGAAACAACAACTCTCTTTTAAGCTTTTCGGTGTTTCTTTCCAGCTTCACCACTTGTTTCCCCCAAACGCACGAGCACAACGCAACACAACACGATGGCTCCTCGCCACGTGTGATGGGACAACAAAATATCACCCTTACAATGAACAATAAAGTCTTGCTTCTGCATTCCCAGTCAGAAACGAATACTGAATTCCATTATAAGCTCTGTTCGTATGAGCTTTCTTGCAGTCTTCACTATAGATGCTTTTAGCGTCTGACTACTTAGAAATCACAAGAGTGTTGAACTGTTTAGTGACTCCAATCCTCCCATCAGTAAACTGATCCGGTGATAAAACGTAAAGGGCTTGTGCTATTTGCATTTTTACTCAGTTTAGTCACAGATCACAAAATAAATTAGTAAATTGAGCTACAAGGCTTCCAATTTGCAGCAGCCAAACCTTCTAAATAATCATCTATGCTTAAATACACAAATCCCTTAAAATGTAATAATTTCTTTGTCAACTAAAACAGTTACAAAAATTCCATCCCCCCAATTGCTTCCGCATAATGATTGCTTTAAAGAAATCATACTAATCAAAGTGCACGATTTCTCTTTAATATACTCCAGAGAATTAAAAATGTCCAATGAACTGAAATGCTAAAATCACCCATGGTGTTCCTTCAGAGCTGTCAAACGCTGTTCCTCCGCGTTCCTAAAAAAGGGAATTGAGAGCTGTTTTCTTGCTTAAGAGATCAGAAATCCTGCCGTGGTACAGGTGCCTGTATCCCAAATGGCAGCAATTAGCAGCATTCCTGGCAGCAGCTGAAAAGCAGCCAAGTTCACCGGGACTGAACAAACCTCCCAGCGCTCAGGTCGATCCTTCCAGGTCAGGGCTAAAGCACCTTTGTGGCCCTCGCACGGGAATCTGCTCCCGTTCCAGCATTTCTGCTGTTTCTGTGGCCAGGCACTTACACAAATGGCTCTGAAAAAGTGTAACTCCACCAAAACATGGGGACCTGGCACATGAAACATCAGGTCTCTGTTTAATAGAAATGATTTTGTTAGATATGTCCGGGATAACAATGTAAGCACAATGCAACTGTGCCTGTGTCAGAATTGGGTCAAGCAGGTGCTTGAGTTCTTCTTGACGTGGCCCTGAATTGCCTCTTTCAGTGTAATTTTAGTATATACCAAAAACCTGAACCCGGGTGTAAATCACCCCACATTTCGGGCAGGTTTCTGTGATGTCTTAGTTGGAATTTGTGTCACGTAAGGACAAATTTTACAGTTTCCCTTGACCTACCTTAAAAATATTTAAGTGTTTAAAATATTATTGCTTTTGTTCACATGCTAACCTCTATAAACTATGCTCCAGTCAACACATTACAAAAACCTAAATAGATTTCACTATGACATTACATCTTCTTAGTAAATTAGGTATAACAGTTAGTAAATGGATGTACTGAGGGCATTGCAAAGTTGCCACTTGGCTATGTAACAATAAAGGGACTACACAGTTAAAAACATAAGTAAACATGCCATAATAATAAAAAAAAATCAGAGGAACTATGTATTCCACTGGATATAGAAATACTTTGGCGGTGCTATATTTGCTTCCCGTATCACAGCAATATTAAAGATGGAAAAGCGCGTGGTTTCAGTTTGCGAGGCTTTGTTTGTGCCCTGCGATTGTTCTTGGTGGCCTCCACCTTCCTCCTGATGCTAATCTCAGCTCTCCACTCCCCTATTTCCCAACAACAGTGGTCATCTAAATACTGTTAATCCCTTTAGTAAGCACTAATAATTATGCATTAGCACAAATAACAGTAAAGCTTTTTTCAAATAATTACATATATAATGGATGTGTCTTTTAAAAGTTGTTTACAGCTAATTAAGCAATGAATAATTGTTTTCTCTTCCTGAAGCAGGAAAAAGCTTATCTTGGAGTCACAGTTTAAAATGCTTTCTCTCTCCCCTTTTTAAAAACAGTTTCACAGATGTTGTTAGCAATTGAAACTGTTAAAACACTATTAAACCAAAATTTCTTTATTAAAGGGATTACTCAACCCGGTTGAATCGTTTTTTAAAGTACTGGATCACTTCAAATAATTTCCAATTTGGACGATTGGTGAATGATCTGAACACACCAAGACCCTGTTCTAAACAGTTCAGATCCTTTACTACCACAACACAGGCTGCTTGTTGCTATCTGACTAGTTTAATTGTGGGCTGTAATAAAGGTCATAATTAATATCCCAACACAGACACTAACAAACAATTTTAAATTGCCAGCATAATCAAATGATGCAAACATCTATGAGCTACAAAAGTTCATTGCCGCAACTGACAATTTCTTAATTGTATTCAGTCATTCATGGAAATTTTATTAACATCGAACTGATGTATCCTGCCCTTACTCTGTCACAACACCAGGGATCTAATTTCATTATTTTCCACAAGATTTGCTTGACTACTGCCATGATTCTAATATTGCTTTAGTCCAGATGTTTATGCTATTTAAATTAGGAAGAAAAGGCTTTTGGGTAAACACAATTAAAGAAGTTTTTTCGTTGTTGTTTTTGTTGCATGCTTTTTTTTTTCTTTCCAAATTTAGTTTAACAAACTTCTTTTAATTAATGAATATAGCTGCAAAGTAGATGGGTTTTCCCCCCTCATTTTTTATGCTCATTCCCCACTGTGCACAACATACATTGAGTGTGTGGCTCCGGATATTTCTAAATATAACAACCTTTTAATTTTTCACTTACATTTGAGTGCTCATTAAAGTGAAAGATAGCGGTGCATGACAACTGCGCTTTTCCTCCTTTTACTCTTAAATCAAGCCCCAATGTATTTGGAGCATAACAGAAACAGTTTAAACCTTCCCCCCTCCTCCCATAGTGTTACACCCCTGAAGTGGATCTATGACTGAAGGATAACCCGTATTTCTAATGTCTTAAATGTTCCAAATGAATGTCTAGCATCAACTTCTCGGTGACAGGAGAGGAAGCTACAGCTGGAAAACCGGCATCCAAAGCATTTCACTTCTGCTTGATACCACTTGGATACATTCACTTTCTGCTCCTGTTGGACAATGGTACTTCATATCAGATTTCTTTCCTACGAAACAATGCTTAAAGTTGGATTCCCCTCCTTTTATCTCTCTTAGATAAAGCTGGCTTTATACAAAAATAGGAAATTTTGCCTGAAAGAGCTAATAAACTTAAGCACATATTTTTCTAACAGAGTACAAGTTTAGTAAGGTCAACATGTGACTGGACTGTGAGGACACCTTTCTACACCACAGCATTTACACTTCAATATTACTCGTAAGAGCAAAACTTGATAAATTCAGTATGCACACCACAGTCTTTCAAAAAGAAACTGTCTTGAGACGGTATTTTTAAAGGATCCGAACTAGGTTTTCAAAGCAGCATTTTGTCAACATTTGTAAAAGCCTGGATAATGTGTGTGATTGCAGCCGACTGAAGATTCACACCGTGCTGTGCCAGACACTCATCAGATACACTGAAAACTTACTGCTGTAATTAGTTAGCAACTGCTTTTATAATTCACAAGCACGATGATATTTATAAATAACCCCAGTATTTGCCGTCCTTACAGAACAGCGTATTTATTCTGTGTGCAGAAGAGGTCCTTAGCACCTTTTCACCCTGCAAATTCCCTTCCTCCCCAAAACTGCGGCTGCAGGATGACACAAGGTGATTGATCTCCGCTATTATTCTTTTTGTATGTCTTACATTTCTCCGAAGAATGTGACACTCGTTCTATCAACCACAAAATGTTAATGTGCAGGAGCACTTGGGATGCCAAAAGTTGGATTTGGTTGCTGTTGAGGCCGGCTTGTTTTGCTAAACTGCAGGAAGATGGTTGTGGGAGCTGCGCGAGCCCTCGGGGAGCCGTGCGGCGTGTGGAACAGCCAGCCTGGCTTCCCATGCTAATGCTCTTCAACGCTAACGTCGTGCTTCTGTTTTTCACTATTATTCTTTTGTATGTGGCTATGAATCAAATCCAGGCAGCAACTTGCACTCACACGTGCAGAAAATGTGCTGCAAAACTTTTCAGTTCTGTTTTTTAAATCACATGTTCCCATTAAAGAAGTAAAACAGACTGATTAAAAAATTATCAAAACATTTCATGTGCACAATTCGTGTGTATTTTCTGTAAAATACTTCCAAACCCTGGCGCTATAGCTTTAAGTGTTGCTCTAGTTCCATCATGTGCTAATATGGAGATCTATGTTTGGCAATCTTTCCAAGTATACCATGTCAACTGAACAAAAACTAAAAATATTGTTGAAAAAATATTATCCCAAGAACATACGTAAAATTATAAATATTCAGCACATCAAGCTTTTGATATACTTTAGTGCACATGAACTGAGTAGCTGTCAAAATTACAACAGGCAACTCAAGTAATTATGCAGATTTATGCAAAACATTAACAAGAAGAATTAAATGCACAAATGAGGTGGCTACACTTGAATTGTTAAGATTATGAATAATTACCATGAATCTTTTTGCTCTTAATATAACTTGTTTTTGATAAACAAAGCCTTAATTATCAGAATACTTTTGAGAATTTTGGTGACCTTCATTAATCTTACAAAACAAGTCTCTTGTGTTCTGCATTGTAAAAGGCACATGCTTAGAATAAGTACACAAACCATAGGAAAAGCATATGTTAATGGCTACTACAAACCAGTGAATGATACCCCGGGTTTGAAGCAGACCGCATTCTGCACACGTAGGTGAAATAATATTGAGTGTTTGGAAGCACTCTAGGCTGAACAATATCTGACAACGGGTAGGAGAAGGCTGCTCTACGAGAACTTCTTTAATTTTGCAAAATAACAGGTTGCTTTAAGAATAGAAGAGAAATATCAGCCTGCTAATTTCTCATCTCTAAGATACAGTAGGTGCAATAAATCATTGCCAGAAGCAATCGAGAACCCCAAACATCCCCACCCCACAACTCCTATTAGTCATGTCCGAGGCGCAGGTCTCTCTGGGTGCCCCCGGCCGCGCTTTCCACCCTCGCATCCAGAACGCAGAGCGCAATTCCAACCCTGCTTCGCTGGTGATTCCAACGCTGCCTTCCTTCCCTTCAGAGGAACAGTGGGACCTCTTGGCGTCCCCTCCATTTCAGAATTAATTTGCAACGCTGTCGTCGGCAGCGGAACAATCCGCTGATCAACAGTTGCGATTCCTCAGAACAGCGCCGGAGTCGCAGCTGCCGCCGTGGCAGCCGCCTTCGCCCAGGCCCAGCCTCTCTGCCTTGGGACTGGGAGCAAAGAACAACTTTGGAAGCATTAAGGCTTTAATGCCAGCCACACTGTTTCTTCCCCAGAGAGCAAGCTGTCAGATCAATGGTGGGTTTGTCATAAAATCTCTCCCAGGGACTTGAGTTTGTTTTGACAAATGTCAAATAGCTTTGATGCATAAAAATTAACTTAAGGAGGTCATAATTAGACAAAATACAAACTTGCATTTTGCTGGTACTTGCACCAATTTATATCCTTGCATAACAAGAAGCAACGAAATGCCACCCGGACAACAGGAGCCTCTGCTTAGAATTAACACAGCCCTGAAATTCCTGCTGGTGCTCTCCACGCTGCCCAGCAGACACGGGTACAAGGACATTTTCCCCTAACAAAACTAACATTCAACAAGTCCGTCTTGAACCAAGGCCTCCAAATTATTTCACGCCAGCCAACGAGGAGCCAACAAACACTTTCCATTCACAGACATCACTTCTGCATTTACACAAAGACCGCGGGTGCATGTTTTGCTGATACCCCTGTGTTGCAACTCTGGACTCCCAAGAGGCCTTTGGCAGTTACTAAAAAACCACTAATATTTTGCTACTTTAACCAAATAGGGTAAATGTTTAAATTTGCACAGCAAGAAACAGGGCAACTAATTTCAGCTGAGGTGCATAAATAAATAAGCAGAATTTTTCTATTTTCTTTGCATTAGGTGCTGCTTGTGAGCTTGAAATTGTCAGTCATTCAGAATCATATAAATCAACACTAACCTTCCTCAGCCGGGAATCCTGACGCCCAGTGACGCCAACAGTCAACTCCAGTTGATGTCAGCAGGGTCACATTTTCCCAACCTGTGGGTGCCACTGCCTTACACGCTAAGAGGACCCCAGCTTGGGAGAGGAAAATGAGCAGGAGATCGAACCAAGATGAAAATTATAAATCAGGTCGATTTAGTGTCCTATAAGCACCACCTGTTTCACAAAAAAAGCGAGTTGTGCAAAATCCACGCCTTAACATGGTCATAGGAATCAAAGAACATCTGCTTCTGTGGTATCAAGTTATTTTTCAAGAGTTGCTCAAAGATAACACACACTGCCTGTCTCAGACCTTCTACACACGTTTCCTATATAACCCCGATTTTTATAGTCATGTAAAAATAAAAAAAGATCAGAAAAGAGGAGCCTTCCCATGAAATTCTGACAGAACGTTAATGGCAGCAGCACTACTGGGAGCTGCTAGGATCATAATATTCTTACTGCTACTTGCGCCTCTTTTCTTTAGACACTCTAGGAGCAGCAGTCATTTCCTAGATAATGAGCCTGCTTTGGAGAACAGCTAATTTAGAAAATCAGAACGAGGTTACCACCAGCAGACATTGTTTTCTTAATAAATGATCATTTTATTTTGAATAAATGTGCAGTTATACCCTGTCAAGATGTCCTTGCTTTACATGAAATTGCCCAGCATTCAGAAGGTTACAGTGTAACATTTCTCTTTAAACAGTGTTGACACGGTTTTTACTAGTTCCTTATGTAAAAGCATGAGAAGTAATCAAGTTTACTAAGGAGATAATGTTTATTTAGAGATGCGAGAAATCGCTAAGTAGCTTCTGCACTTTTTTGCCCACTGGAGTTTGCGTACGGTGACCACAAAATGCCAAGCAGCATTTTAAGGGAACAAAAAGAAAATCACAAAGGCTCTGACCATATAAGAATGATCAATTTGCTCATCTAAAATTGACTTTTTAATCTACACCAGAATACAATTTGCAGCCTGATTTACATTGGATTAATCAGGCTGGAGTACAGTAAGCTTGCATTAGTGACTATATGCTGTGTGAAGCCTCACCCAAGCTGTTGAACCAGGTATCGATGGAAAAGGCTCAAAACCACTCAAGTGAAACCCACAGTGCTGCTTCTGTTTGAATACAGACCATTCTCTACCGTGGAAGATTCCTGAAATGATTCAAGTGTAAGGCAAGGAACAGCCACTACCAGAAGAAGAAAGGAAGAAGCTATTTCCCAAGATTTGTTGGGATAGCTGCCACGAAGATATTATACCGGCAACGTGATCTGCACACTCTGCTGGTTTCAAACCAGCAAGTTCAGCATAAGCTGGAGCGATCCAGAACTGCAGTAGCAGCTGCGGTGCTGAGCAGGCTCCAGAACAAGCTTTGCAAATCATCTGCTGCTGGCACCTGGCTCTATCATTAGGAACAAAACCCCACAGCAAACAAAAAAGAAATAATGACAGATTCTCACTGCAAGGAAAAAAAAAAGCAACCATTGGCCTCATTCTCAACTCTTCTGATTTCTAGACAACCTAATCTTCGTCAAACTCAGTCTTTTCTTGAGCCGTGGGGTTTTACCCCAGAAAGATGGCTGCTTTAGATAGACCAGGTCTGCTCTAGACCTAATAGGTAAGTGAAACCAAAATCTGCAATGCCACCACACTTTTTGTCCATGTTGCCTGGAGCTTGGCCATTTTATCATTCAATAAATCACAAAGAATGTTAGCTAGCAAAGGGCTTTTGTCTCAGGGTAGGCCTAGCATTATCCAGACAGGTGTTCAAGACACAAATCCAACACATTTAACCCTATTTAAATTTCAACAGACACCAGCCCAGGCCAGCGCACAGAAACCTGGGCAGACACTCACACCGTGCGATTCAACCTGACAATCAGCCGCCTTCTCTGCCTTGAGCTACCCAGTGACTTTGGAGAGCAGCTACAGGTACGGGACCTCAGGATCCAGCTGAAAAAATGGAACTTGCAGTTCTAAATGGAGCAGGAAGGTGGGGGCGAGCTGAAAGAAGGGGGCATTTGCGCAATCGAGTTCTCAGCCCAGTCAGGAGGCCCTGTTACCAGACAAACTTCTTCCCACAAGCTCTCAACTGCACGTCTTTCCATTCTTTGCTCTTCCCACCCACAATGGCAGTGTGATTGCAGCAGCTGGCAACAGGAACGTGTGGGAAACATGCTTTTCCAGTGTGATTTCCCAGGTCCAGCGTCACAGAGACCTACGTGTACCAGATTCTATAGTCTTCAGAGGCTTTGTCTGGTGAAACAATCTGTAATTTACTCTTCTGAGTAACCACACCAGCATTCTGCAGCTCTCCGTTTGCATTAAAGGTTCCTCAAGACACCCTAAGAAACCTGCCAGATACTGGAAGATGGAAAAAAAGAGCTTCTCCCATCGTCAAGCCTTCCCAAAAATACAGATGTATTAAGTTCAGAGAAAACCAAAATGTCAAGAGCAACTTAGCTTTCAAGTTCCCTTTAAGGCCCTTCATCAAATCCTAAAGGCACTAACGAGTGGACTAAATGCTCTCCCTTCTTTTGGCAGATGTATAATTGAGGTTTGCTCTTAAAATAAGGTAAAAATAAACAAACATTATTAGAGGGAATTCAATCCTGGAGAGCTTTTACAGCTGAACATTTATCAGTGTACGGAAGATGTTACATAAAGTGCTTTTTAATCAAAATCCTCTTGATCACCAGCCACAATTCTCCTCTCTCCACATCTCTGCGCTTACACTCTCAGCTCCAGCCTTTCTGAACATTAGTTTTTTGGTCTTGGCGCAAGTTAGAACAGTGATAAGGGCTTCATATAGATTCATGCCAGGTTCTGCTTGCACTCCAGATACAAAAATACATGAGAGATAAACTGAAAAACTGAAACATTTTGGGTCAAAACAGAACAAATTCACTGCTGTAATGACATTTAGAGAAAAAATACTCTATGCAGCTCTAGTCTGAAAACATTAACGGTTCTGTACAATAGCCTAAGGACTTGTACACTTGTTTCTCCTTGACTGTTAACGGGTGAATATCCACACACATGCACGCCACAGTCTGTCCTGCTGTTACTGACAATAATACATAAACTAATTGCTGTTTGCTAATGCCTTTTCCTTATTTAATCTAGTCATACATTCTGGTTTAGGGTAATACAAAAATCCCACTTCTGAAATTAAAGAGAGATTAAAATATAAAGTGTTGGTTTTCCAAACCAGTGACAACAATGACTTAGATACTTAATCCCATTAATTACTAACACTGATCACAGTTTAGTACGGCTATTGCACTGAAGTGTCACCCAAACACAAGGGCTGTCTCTCCTACACACACAATGTACATTTCTGTCTCTAGATGAACGGGAACTCTGTGGAAAGGTCTGAAGATGTTCTTTAAAGACTTTAATGCTGGTTTTGCTCCTGGGTGCATCTCTCTATACCAAAAGTTGTGCATGTACATAAACTGCACATTGCTGAACAGTCAGAAATTCAAGAGCAGCAGCAGCTTTTGTCTGTGACATCTGCACGTCAAGAGCCACAAAACCCCACTCTTCTGCACCTCTGGCCTTTATTTGAGGCAAAGCACTCCTTTTAGAAAGCTATTTCTTCTGCATTCATTCATTCCAGTGAATAAAAATAATTCATTCACCGCTAAATGGTTTCAGGAATTCCTTTTAAAACTCACTATTTATTTCTGGCTTGAGTTTATCTAGTTTCAGCTGCCATTCCTTTGACTCTGGCTACACCTTTGTCTTCTATATGGCATCTGTCATGCCAGTATGGAGTTACTGTGTTAATTAAAGCACTACAATTCAGTACAATGATTCTGTATCAGAAAGCCATCAGAACTGTATCAAAATTGTTATCACATGCAGATAGTGCTGCAACACAGGAGGTTCCTGGGGCTCATCAAGAGTTCTCAAGAAAGAAAAGAATAAAGTCTGCAAAGGGAACAAGTTTGATCAGACAAAAAAAAAGAAAATATTTCCATACCCTGGGACTCATCCCCATTTAGTACATTCTGTACTGAATTAATATCCAGTGCATACTTGTTTAATATGAAAGAGAAACAAAGAGATCTGCTCTAAACTTGCAACCTATATTGTGCACATGGTTGTGTCCTATTTGGTTTGCAGAACTACTTGATATGTAGGAAAATATGCAATTAAGAGCTTCAAAGTTATGATTTGGTAGAAAATGTCCATTAAATCCATCCTGCCAGAGGACTTTTTATTTTTATTTTTTTTTAATTTTAATATAAGCACTTAATGAAAGAGGAGAGACAGGCAAAGAGATGCAGCTTTATCCTTGCTTGGGACAACCGGCACATCCAGGTCACCCTTTCCAGACTAAAGGACAGTGGGTGGGCTCAGTCTTTTCAGGGTGTCCTCTGTGCGAAGCAATCAGCGGGTGCCCTGGATTGGGGAGCACACTTCAAATCTTAAGGAACCAGTTTGAGGACTCGGAAAACAGCGACTTCTGTAGCACCAGTCTCTATTGGAAGCTGCCACCTCTTTGACAGGCTGAAAGGGGAGTGTGAAATGGTGTCTAATTCAGAAAAATCACACTGTACTAGTGGGTTGTTAGCCGCGCTCTGGAAAAGATGTAGAAAAGCACTTGTATTTATTCAGCTACAAAGATCTTACAGCTTCTGCTTAAGAGAGAACGTTTTTCTGTCCTGCAGTGGCTCTCGCCCACACTTCTGGACCCAGATCCACACCATCGAAGGATACAATTTCCCTAAATACTCCATATGAAAAAACTGCTGTCGAATATCTGAATGTCCCAAGTGCCTGAGAAATAACGCACACCAGCAAACACAGAAACAGGACAGAACATGGAAACACATCATTGTACTTCATAGCATTTTTTTCAAAGCATAGAATCCACCCCATGTGAAGGGAAAGAAACCAGTGACACAGGAATAGGTGCACAAACCCTCAGACCTACAGGCTTTTTGTTTTCAAATTTAACAGTTAATTTTTTTCCATCAGTCATTTGAGCAGATGATAAGTGGGAAGGGATTTTAGTCATAAAAACTATCATTTGTAAAGGCCTCATTTAAATATGCCTTAATTAGCATTTTCAGAACTGAGTTATCAGGTTTCCATTAAACTCTGAAATTCTCACTTCTGTTCCCACTGGACAGATGTCCACATTGCAAAAATAAAAACTGTACCAAAAAGCTTACAACACTAGAGTTGGCAGTAGCTGGAAAACTGTCTGAGAAGAGAGAATGAACGGGAAGAGCCAATCTTTTAGCACCATTTCCTGCATTCAATCCAACCATTAAGACCGTGTGAGAAAGTTTGTACCACTGGTAAATATATTTTCTTGAGCTAGCAAAAGACAAGACTCCTGTCCTTTTTCCAAGTCAATCTGCTATCTTTGATTTGTGCTCTGTCGAAGAAGAGAAAAGAAACAGAAACTCTACAAAGTTACAGAATTGCTTCAACTTTTTTTCCTCCAGATCCTATCACACTGAAGAGATAAGATGGCATTCCTGGGCAGTCCTGGCACGCTCCAGATCTGGCACGGCGCACAAACTGCTCTTGCTCAAGACAGGAAAGCACCCAACTTCTTCCTTCACTGGAACTAAAATGGTTACATGAAATTCCAAATGCAATATCCAAACCCTTTCTAGTTCAAAATTCGGAAGGAATAATCTACAGCCAACTGAAAAGCAAAAGCCTAAATACATATAACAATACTTCACAATTATATAAAAAACCTTTTTTTTCTTTAGAGCTACACTACAGAGAATAATCAGCTATAATCATTGCTTCAGAAAATGCAAGACTTATACTGTACAAGATACTTAGAAACTAAATACAAGAAGTCCTCAAAATACATCTTCTCCACTCAACGAAAAATATCAAGCCAAGTCAGGACATGGCAGTATTATTTGCAGCAATCATGATAAGTCATTTTTGGCTTAAACCATGATTGTTAGAAACACTCATAAAACATATTATTTACCAGATGGCAATCTTATTCAAGCAAATGCATCAAACTTATGTTTCATTATTATCAACTAAGGATCAGCTTGCCACTGGGATAACCTGCAGCAGTTAAACCAACACTCCTCTGTCAAATGAACGCGGTGGTTTCTGTCCTTTGAGGAGCAGGCAGTGTAATGCACCTCACTGCTACCTTGTACTCCAGTGCCCAAACTCTGGTTTTGAACATAAATACCTTACTTCCCTTATAAAGCTGAATACTTCACAAATGGAGCAAAGAGCATCAGCAAATGGCAGATGTTTTGTAAGCTAATTTCAGATCAAATTGGACTCTCGGCTAGAACATTGGGACCTGTCGAGGGAAGCAGCAGGGCTGGGGGGGTTTAATGAAAACGCACCGTTGCCTTCAGCCACAACGCAGCATCGAGGAGGTAAGCGCTAAGACAGTGCACTGAATTAATTATGTATATCGAGGCATATATAGACATATTTATGGGTTGGCCACAGCGTGGTAAACTGTGCCTGTCTGTGAAAAGCCTCGGCTGCTAATGCTGACTCCGGATTGATTTGCTCTGTGACCTGAGGCAATTCACTAAAGCCAAAATCTCCGACCTTAGGCACCTTATTCATATTTAAACCCTTAGTGACCTGATTTCCAAGATGCTGAACATACGCCACCCCCCTGAAGTCACCGGTAACTACATATATAGTAAATATAGGAAACTACATTTAAGTTTCTTTTTGGAAAATTCAGCCGTGACCGCTCTTGTCTGAGCCAACAATGTTCACCAATGAATCCAATTTACTAGTGCTTCAAAAGGGAAAAATTCAAGACATTCAGACAGATAACAGAAGAGGCAAAGGGTCTGCATTTCTTGCTATAGAATATATACATGTATGCATACACACATAGCTATATAAGTAGATATATATACATATATACCTCTGTATCCATATATGAAGACAAGCTTAAGGAAACTATTTTTTCTTGAAAAAAGTAGATTCTTTATTGGTTAAAACTAATTAAGAAAAAGGAAACAAAATAAAGTGCACGATTAAATGCTTGTTGCACCACAGAACACAGTAAATGCCAGAAGCAAAGCATACTCCTGTAATCAGACATTTTACATGCTGTGCCGATAAGTACAACATTTCATGCCTGACCATTGTCAGTATTGATGTGTGTGCTGCAAAGCTTTATCATTAGGTGTAGGAAAACCTGCGAAAACTGAAGAAGTCACACAAGCATTAGGGTATTGCAGTGAGCCACTTAGCTCGGAATGAGGCGTCTGCTGAAACCCAAGCCCTGGACTACATTGGACTCAAAAAAAGTCAATACTAGAACTCCCACTGACTTCACTGGTAACAAAAAAAAGAGAGAACTTCACCCTGGCGTTTTTGCCAAGCTATGAGTAAGAGCGATTCTACAGAGGCAACCATGTCTGAAATCGGCTTTCTTCTGGTCTTCAAGTACTAAACTCTACAGAGGAAACAACATTGACTCTCTTGGTTTTTCTAAAACACCCACCATTTATAATATAGCAGTTAGTTACTGGCAGCTTGCATTTTTGGAGGAAATAGGTGGTAACATTCAACAGAACATTCAGGACACAGCGAAGTGCAGTGAAAGTCCTAGCGGGGGGCAGGAGGAGGATACAGTGATGCTGTTGCCTCCCTTCTCCCTTGAATTTCATCCAAGACTCTCTAGGTATCTGACTGATAACAGGGATGAAGACAAAGCCAAGAGGCAGGGACCTCTTCCAAGCTGGATGAAATTCTTCCACCAAATGATTACCTCTGGGCCCCACTGTTGCCCCATCTTGAAACATGAAACAGGGAACGTCTGAAGAAGGAGGCGGACAGGAGCTTCCCTCCAAGGTCTAAGATAAGCCAGCTCAGAGGAACATGCTGGTCAGACCAACTTCTCACTTTCCTCTGGGTCTTTCCTTTCTCCTAAGAGCATTACCACGTCTGTAGATGAAATGTATATTTTAAGATCAATTAATTCTTATGGTCTATCGTGTGTTTTAAAAGGGTATTTTACCATAGTCCCATACTTAATACAGAAATATCATCAAGTAATGAAGACTTCCGTCCAGGGACTCCAGGCTTTTAATAACATTTATCAAGCAACTATCCAGCCACCTCGGCTTCCATTTGAAGACGTACAAGTGCCTCTTGAGAGCGCAGGCAATCACCAAGTTCGAAAGACACCCTAAGGACGTTGTCTAAAATAGTCATTACATATAATTTTTAATCCAAGTATTCACATTTATAAGTTTAATAGACATTAAAGAAAAAATAAAAATGAAATATTTTTACTCCTACAGAGAATTAAAATGCAAACTCCTCGCTTCCTCTCATTTCCATTTCCCCTCCTCTTCAGCACTGTGTCTTCAGGTTGAGCCTGGAGACCTCTGGGAATGCACCACCAGTCTCCATCCACTTTCCACAGTGTTTCCAAATAACAACACAAGGACTTATGGCAAAAGAAGAAAGTATTGAATCTTTGCAAAGCAGGACAACACGCTAGTCTGCTGTCTGCTCCGGTCTCCTGAAGCAAGTGGGAATGTGCTGTGGGACTTTTGTACTGAAGAAGAGCAAGGCCATCGTCTTACTTAAGTCTCTCTAATGTTATCCTGTCACCTTTAAGCTCTTTCCATGGCCTAAATGTATTCCTGAATGAACTGTAGCTCTAAAGCCTAAATATTCATTTGAGCACTGACACTGTCATCACATCGCTATTCAAGCTCCATTGTGAAATGAACTCACAACTCGGATTTCTCTATGTTATGCTCATCTTTCATTAAGAGTTGCTCATGCTGAAGATATGTTCAGCAAGAAAAATTAACTAAAGTGATCTGCATTATTTATCAGCACTAATTCAATGTGCATTAATCATATGCTATAAGTGGCATCGGTACGGAGAAAACAAAATTCAAAGTAAGACTTTCCTTCTCAGAAGAAAACAGTTTACATTGTATTGTCACCTATTTATGATATTTACCTTCTGCAACTAAATGGTTTGTATCAACTTCTATTGCATGGAATAAAACTGGTTTCCATAGAGCTACTTAGTGTGTGTGTAAGTCCAATGAGTACCATACCTCGAGTTTCAGTCCAGCTTCCACTACCTTCAATGACACAGAAACCAGATTTAACACTGATTATCTTGTGGTCCTTGTTAAACTTTGAAGGGCTTTATTTTTCTTTCATTAGATGAATTATTATAGAGATATCTATTCACACCATTTACCTTAGCAGGAGTACGTCTCCTATGTAATCAATAAAAATACGTAGGGTCCCGGTTGGGTGCTCTAGAGACTCCTGTGGATGCTCTACTGACTTTTCCAAACAGCTCAGATCCTGAATTCACCTCCTGACAGCAGTTACCGCAGATGACACAGTGGGAACAAGCGTATTGTGCAGGAACCTTCTCCAGTCATTTCCAAACTCTCTGGAAATGCACATTTTTTTTTTTTAAGATGTAAAGAAGCAACTTTGATATCACAGTGTAAAAAATAACTAATGGTCATGGAAAGTCTCTGGTAGCAGCATTTACAGAATTCACACAAGATTCAGCACCAACAGTATAACTACCACATACCAATTCACAATGGCCCTTTGCCATTTTGGAGCTGGAGTTTAGTGGGAAATGGTGAAAAAACATTAAAATAAAATACAAGATTGAGAAGTTGAAAGTCAAAACAATATTATTCTGAGAAATAAAGGAGTATGTGTGTTCCTTTCATTTTTTTTAATTTTTAAATTTGAACAGACGTGAAAGTCGAGGTCATATGGGGCGAAATTCCTACAAGCTGACAGTGCGTAAATAGCAAAGATTTGGAAGGTGATTGAAAACCACTAGAAAAAAAATCCAGAGCAAACTGTAGTTTTATCTTCAAGAAAATTTTACGCAGTGGGCCAGTAACATTAACTACGCACAAAAATCAAAAATATATGTATATTCTAAAGCCAGAATGCAGGTGGCAGCTTGATCAACCATATGCGTATTAACAGATTTCACTGTCAAGATTAGGAACATTTAAAGGCATTTGACACTCTCTTTCACCAGATTCAACTATAGTCATTTCAGGAAAATAAGCATATTATGCTTGTCCTATAGCAGAGATAAGTCACATGTATAACTCTACCAGAACTCGTTTGATGGCGCAAAAGTTAAAATCTTCCCAGATTTTCACGCATGCTTGCTGGTATCTATCTAGGTGTTCTATACTTTAGGTCATGTCAGTTTGGAAAGAAGCAGCTTCAGAGATTTGTATTTAGAAGAGGTAAAAACTTCTAGATGCTAAAACTGCACACTAGGAAAAAAGAACCATCATCTTCCTCGGCACCAACACAAGCTGCTGATTTGGGTGGGTGTTTAATATTAGTGTGTCCTCACCCTAAAACAAGGGGCAAAGCAGTGAATCCTGTGACTTAAAAAGAAAACTATGTGGCATCTTTTAGAGCAGACAGGAAATTCTTGAGGGGAAAGAAATATTATCAGGCAGCACTGCTCAGGAGAAATGCAATGACCTCTCTGCATAAATACATTTCAGGTCATGCCAGCTCCTTGCTTCTGTTAGATAGCAAGTAGTGTCCTCACTCTAAACTTCCCAAGGTCTCTTTTCGGTCAGAAAAAGAAGAAAAGCAAAGCCAAGCTGTCCCTTGACAGCAGTGTTGGAACAAGGTGTGGCAGCTGGAGCTGTAACCAAGAAGCCGCGTGGCTTTACACCCTCCTTGCTCCAGTCATGCTACATCATCTCCAAATGCAAGGATTCTGCTTGCAAACTTCACTGCAATAAAAAGGGGCACCTTGCTCTCCAATGGGCCTCACATAGGGTAAGATGACGGTGCAGACATGAAAAAGAAAGGCGCTGTGCATCTTCTAACACCCAGCTGCCCTGTGAGGGTCCAGGAAACCCCAGGAGTGGACTCTTCTGAATCTTTCAAACAGCTCAGCCTGTAAGGCCACCACAATCTGTCACAAATTCAGGATAAAGCACGTTAACAATGAAACTCAGTGTTTCCAGTTTTGGCCAACGTGAACAAATGGAATTAATTAATCTATCAGGTGTTCTTCTGAATGGCCTCTTGTTATAGATCTGTGCAGCAGCTCATGTGGTCTCGAGCTTAAGTGATAAGGCTGGAGTGCAAGTACACCTTCACTAAAATCAGCTCAATAATCCTAAAAGAATTCCTAGTTCCTTCATGCTTTTGATGGACAATATTATTCTCATCAAAAAAATGGGAAAGAGTTTCAGCAAGATGACTATTTCCAAAGACAGAAGCTATTTTGTTCCCTGATTTGGGTTTGGTTTATATCAGCAAACAATTCCTATCTAGCAAAATAAAGAAAGAAGTAAAATACTTCACATTATATTCATGGTAGAAAGGTCCATTTCTGCAAGGCTGCTAGATTGCTGGAAAGAGGTAAAAAAGAGCCTTCCCACCACCTTTCTGAAAAGGTTGATACTAGCTTACATGTACAATCAAGTATTCATCATTTTTTGCAGTATTACGTATTTATATTTTTTCCTCTACCACTCAAATATCAATACTACACTAAAATAAACAACATCACTTTGTATTCCTGAATTTTTCTGTTATTTAATTGGTGCAGATATCTAGAATTAGGCTGGCTCAGCAAATGAAGACTTATAGTCTGGGAGTCTGAGGTTTCAGAATTTGTAGAAAAAAGTGCAAGGACAATGTTTTTAATAGATGAGAAAGTTAAATAAAATATATCACCATTCTCTACCGTTTTCTCGACCATAATTGCACTAAAATTCTTCTTATCACTTCAATAACTAACAGTACCTTATCATGTAAATCTTCTACATGACAATTAAGATCTCTGTTTGCCTTCAAGTAAATTTAAAGAGTTGTCTTTAATAAAGCAGAATAAAGCTAGGAGATGTCAAGTATCATCTCTTAACTACCAAGCACCCCCATGCTTACACAAAATTACACAGGATTAGCTTGCCTGGCAGTTTTAAAGCTACAATCTGGACTTTGTCAACTTTTTGGCACTCAAATCAAAATGAAACCCAAGAAGATTACAGCTGGCGGTGTCATTCGAATAGCAAGTTTGCTGAAGAGCACTGCAGAGAGTTGCGAACACCCTGGCTGGGCAGGTCTGACACGGCGGTGCCCGAGCGGGAACGGCCGCGTTTCCACACCCCGCTTTGGTCCCCCAAACCAGTGCCAGCTCCAGCAGTTATCAGAGCAGCAGGCCAGCTCTGTCCTGCTGCCCGAGGAGCAAATGCTTCTGGAGCAAATGCAGATTCACCCCACCAAAACCCTATTTTTCTGCTCAGGGTAGAAAGCAGCACAAATGGGATGGGTAGATGTATCAAAGAGACAAAGGTAGAGGACAGAAGGACGAGTGCTGCATCTTCTGGTTGCACAAAGCACAAACCCTTCTCTTACATCGCATCAGGAAGCTCTGGCAAAACTTCCACTCCCTTGAATCCTTTGAATTTTGCCTCTATTTTGGACTTGTGCTTTAAAAGTAAAATTCAGCACTGACAGCACATTGCTGGCTGATTTATAGAACAGTTGGTATAACTTTCCAAACAGGGTTACAAGTGCTTTAGATTTAGGGCCAAATTTTGTTCTTATAAAACTATTCATCATTTCCCCAAACACTCTCAGAAAGGAACTCGAGCAGCTTCCAGGCTTCACAAAGCAGAAGAGTGGGGAAGAAACATAACTTTCTACACATTCCCTCCGTTACAGCTCTGAATTGAAACTCTGTCCCAATCAAGAGCTTCTAGAATATCTCCCCAATCTTTAACATACACAGGTAGTGGGGAAAGAAATCACAGTCGATACACGTAGTGACAGAAGAATTAAAAGAACACAACGCAACTGGGACAGAAGGAAATAATCCTCCCAGGTTAGTGCTTTTCCTTAGAAAGGGCATAAAGATGGACTTCTTACTTCAATCTATCTTGGATGAAGAAAATGAAACCATTTTTTAAAAAGCAAGTCTACATAAGCTTATAAAATGCTCTTAGAATGGGTTACATGAGCAGAAGACTGAGAAGTCTGATTTTCCATACTTTCATTGCTACCCCAAACAAATGCAAGACAAACATTTACCAAAGGAGAGAAGGAAAAAAAAAGGAAAAAAGGAAAAAAAGAAAGAAAGGCAGCAAAAGATAATGCATAATTCAGAGTCAGAAGTATTAGCCCTTGCCAACTGGACAGCTACAGAAATCTCTGCAGTGGTTTACTCAGAATTTCCTCAAGTGAAAGAAGACACTTTGTTAAAAATGACACCTTAGGGATGCATATATAATCCCCCTCTGACTTCCATGTCATGTTTCCTCAGTTTACTTCAAGTCAAAATACATTTTTCCCCTTGCTCCCAGCCCTGTGGGGTCAACCCTGCTAATGAAAATCAAGCTGTCTTTTCTCCGCTACCCACAATAGTCAGATAACAAAATCCAGGTTCTGAACCTGGCATGTTTAGTGTTGGCTGTGATGTATAAGGCAACAGCAGACAGCTTCATTTCTGGAAGGTGGGCTGACCCTGCAGAGAGACAACTGGGGAAAAAACTCCTCGTTTTGACTCGTAGTAAAACAGTTGAACAAACATGACATGACATGGATGTCAGAGTGCATAATACAACTGAGCTGCCGTAGTACCAAGAGAATCTACGGAAATGTTAAAGTTTATGTAACTAACCTTTGCAATAAAGTTTGTGATCTTTCATGTTTTAATTACAGATGTTAATATGCTGATCAGAGACAAATAAAAGTGAAAAGAAAACCAGAAAAGACGCCTATTCCAAAAATGCTCACCTTTTTTTTCCTCTTTTATGTAACTTCCTAAGTATACTTTTAAAGCTTTACAACACATAGCATAAACTACATGACAATTAGAATAAAAGAACACGCAACTGTTGTAATTTGCGTGTACTAGGATATGCAGAATAGCATCGAGGTTATTGTAGGTGACCCATAAAACGGCAGCACACCCGTAACATTTTTAGAACCTCACTGAACCAACTGTGCAATTACACGACTTTCAACAGCAAGCAGGGTTTAAAGTTATCGTGTAACAGCATGAAATGACACAGCAATGACAGTTTAGCGTTGTTGCTAGTTCGCAGCTGATCAGGCGGCCTGTACCGTGGGAAAAACCGGTGCCATGGCTAATTATAAAACAAAAAATCGGCAGTGCCCTGAGGTAGCGCTCCAACGGCGCTTTGCTTGCCAAGGTGGAGCGGGCAGGGCCGGCAATCCATCATCCTGTGCTTGCACCCAGATCCACACCCAAAGCTCAGTCTCTGCTGCTTTGGGACGCAGCAACTTTGCTCTTTAAGCTAAACCCGCAAACTTCAAACTCCCACAGAAGTCGCAGTTGGGAAAGGGACTGATGGAAAATAATAAGAAACATCATCCTTTCCATATCCATGTGATCACAAAAAATAAGGATCGAAGTAGGAATATAAATGTCCAGTTCCAACAAGTCAACCTAACAAAGGACCCTACAGCACAGGCTTCTATTTATATTAATTTGAAAGTATTGTCTCTAAGGAATCCTACTACTCTTTATTTCTGCCTTTCATTCCTGATAAGAACTGGATAACAGGGTGCCATAATTTTTAGGAAGAGTTTACTTTGACTACAATCATACGAGCGAGGATCCATAGTTTCACAAAAAGAAGATACTCCACCAAGACAACACAAGCAATTCACAGCTACAGTTTAGAAGAAATATTAAACTGCTGTGGAATAAGGACAGGAGCTTACCAGAGAAGACAGATGCACATGGTGTGATTCTGTGCATATGTAAGTCTCCTAGGAAGATCTGCTTTGTAGGGTGAGGTAATGGGTTTTTTTAGACATACAAAATGATAATTAATTTTATCAAGGATAAGAATACTTGTTGTTTTTTTTTTTTTTTTAATCTGAAGAATTCTATTTCATCTTCTCTTAAATTTTAGAACTTCTCATACAAAACAAAAATCTCCTCCAAAAAGTCTGAAATGTTGCAGTTCTTTGGAGTGCATCCATTCCCTAAACATGCACTAAAATCAATAGGAATTTGTGTTACGGAGGCGCTCCAGAACCAGACTTTAAATAGACACTGACTGCACAGAATGTGCACCAGCATGGGGAAAGAAATACTTCCCTGCAAAGGAATAGTACAACTCAGCTACTTTTCTAAATACAGAGTGCCAGAGATCTGGTGGGGTTGTGTATTGATGCTATCCATTTAATTTTAAAACAACTGATATTTATTTCAATTATTTTTACTATAGTCTTGGCCTTCCTCCAAGTGTGACACGGCTTTCTTTTGTAGCACAAAGATCTGCAAAGAATTAGAAAACATTCTTAAATAAGAGGCCCTGTACTTATAATAAATGGTGAGGCAGGAACCTCTTAAAACCAATTTGTTTTTATGGACAACTCGTATTTATGATGAATTAAGGCAGGAATAACAAAAGAAACTCACATTGTATGGTATGGTTCTTATAAGTTATGATGAATTGTCTCTTGCTTTCTACAACTGCCAAAAATTTCTTCAGTTTTGACTTTGTTTGCAGTGAGAACTGAGAGCACAACTCACCTGTATAAGACAGTGAGTGTTTCAATCTTATTGGCAATGTTTTGTCAAACACTAAAATTGTTCTGAGGGTTCAGACTCTCCATTTCCAGCATATGCTGGCTTCTTGTTTTCTTCCACCCATTGAGGAGGAAAAAAACAGCCAAACAAACCCGCTGTCATCTCTTGCTCCAAAGTTCCTTGTTCTTTGTAAAACCAACCGGAAACTTTATACACGTGATATAAATAGTATACACATATGATGATATATGCAACACACAAACCGCACCTTTGCAGTTCTGCACCAGTGGACAGTGGAGGCAGCTTGACTCTGATCTTACTTTTACAAAGCCACGTTTTCTTGCGTAAAGTGACTTTTGAAAGGGTTTGTTTCTATAAAAGAAGTCTTTTGTGGGATAAGAGCGGTGTGTATAGAATGACCTGACCCACAGAAGCACATTCCGCCCCCAGATAATTAAACATGCTCATAGACCAGCCTGCTGCTTCAGTTTAAAATGCCTTGGCGGGCAGAGTTTGGAACTCTGTGGAGGAAATCACGCTAACAGAGGCAGGGCTGGCGTCACCTTTTACCTTGTGCTATCACCAGGATCCTGCAGTTAGGTCAGGATCACACTCAATTGCTGCGCAGAGGTCAAAACAGGGCATCTTACAATACTAATTCCACGTCCTACACCAACGTGTACACAACAGGGACGGAGTTTGGCAGCGACACAACAGGCAAACCCTCAGCAGCTGGCAGGACAACCCAGAATTACCCCTGACACTATTATAACACTGAAGCACGAGAACATATTGCACCCTTTGAACGGAGCCAGGCTGCACCCCCGTGAGGTGCAAGAAGTAGAAAAGCTGAACTGTGTAAATTGCCCTTCACTAATCTAAAGCCCTCAATCGAAATTTGGCAAATGATCTGAGCTGGTCAATACCCAGACACACACATGGTACTTGATGTCTGTTTCTAGAAATCCACATCTTTGCCACAGCTATTTAGAAGGGAAAGCACCCATCCGATTTTGTCATACGGAGAAAGTGCTCTGAAATAAAAAGGAGCAATGAGACATTCCTTCATCCTGCTTTGAAACCTTACTGCTTTGGTTGTTTAATAGTTTCATGTTTCTGAGATTTTTAAATACCCTGCAAATGGAGCAAATGACTTTGCTACAAACACAGAAAACTTGCTCAGACTGCCACTGCACTCAGTTCCACCTCCAGTCTTCATCGCCACCCAAATGCTGATGAAATGCTTCAGAAGAAAAATCACAGTGGGCGATCACGGCTCTCAGGGAAAGTTTCTTTTCAGCTTTTACAAGTGATAGATTTTAACTAAGCGCTAATTCTCCCAGGATGCTGCCAACACTGCTACACGTACCTCTTTCCCCTCACTCCATACCCTTTTTCCAAGCTCATTTTGAAAGGCGTCTTTAAAGTCTCCAAAAGGTACAACCTTTCCTTGGCAGTTTTTCCCTCTTATTACATGTTTGCACCTCCACTCAAGTCAGGGGGATTCTTGTCTATAAAGGAGTTTGCTGCACTTTAAGAGCAAATACAAGTGAAGAGTTGAACATTTTAAATCTTGCATTGTTGTACATACTGTTGTAGGACAGTAAGTGTCTTTATTATGATTCACTGAGCTTTAAAACATTGTTAATTGAAAAAAAAAAGCTGTCTATCTCAGAGCAATATACCATTCTTTTAAATAGGAGAGGAAAATGCACATTTGGACAACACAACAAAACCCATCTTTCAAACATCCACTAACTCCAGCAGTATACTGCGCGTTACATCTGATGTGGTAGTTGTTATGGAAACTACGCCTTTTGATGGAGTAGCAGAATAAATACCCACCTAAAACCAGCATGATGGGCCAGGGCATAAATTAAGTACTCTTGACTAAAGCTACCTATATTTTACAGTATTAACGTTTCTTTTACTCTAACATTGCATGATAAAAAAATGATTTTTCCAGCTACACATTTTCCTAACATTTTCTCTCCATCCTATTTTTTTAGTTATATTACAAGATAGAAAAGATATCTCCTGCACCAAAAATCGAAGCCAATTTTTAGCAGTGTGGTACTTCTAATTGATACTAAGACAACAAAGAAAGTAAATGCAGAATTTAATCTCACCTGCATTTTACTTTTTACTATTCCAGCTTTATATCTGCAATGGAGAGTAATATAAAAATTGCCACCTATCTCCCTTCCAAAAGCTTTGCACAATTGTTCCATTATTTCCCTTCACGTGCCCCACAACTTTGTAAGGGAGTGAGGCTTGGGGGGGTTGTTTTGGTTTGCTCTTTATCTTTTATCATCTGGATTTAATAAACATGAAAGTTGAGAAGGCAAGAAGAAAGAGATATTTAACTGTTTTCATCACAGAATCTATTCTGGTGTAAGGCAGTTGCTGATTCCTGCAGATAATGCCGTAACTGTACATCTTCATATCAACATTTCAATCCTTCCCCTCTTTCCGATGTAATTAAGAGGCAGGTTGCATAACTTGTGAAATAAAACATATTGGCTTTTGTTTTCCCCATGCCCATCTCTCCACGGACGCAATGCCACGGGAGGGAGGACAAGCGCAACAGGCACACGTATCACAAACTTGCCCATAATGGGCACGCACTCACCCATTGGATCAACATCTTTCCATGTATTAGCATGACAAAGGACACAATTATTTTGGATATGCCTGAATGCAATTTTCATTAACTTTGCAATGATTTATTAACAAAAGTGTCAGGAATGTAATAAAAGCAGCAGGACTCCTCAAAATGCCAAAAAGAAAAAAAAGAAAAAAACTGAAGAATACAGCAGAATTTCCAAACATGCCTTGCAGCATCAGGTCAATAAGGTTGCTTGATTCTATCAAAAGCATCACCATGGTGAGTGAACTCTGCAATTAACAAAGAGTAAGCACAAAAAATGCTAATATCTCATTTGAATGTAATTATGCACAGATTACTGTTCACTGGAACAAGAAAAGGGATTTTAATTGCCACCCAAAGTTACGTGTAAACCCAGGATTCTAGTTAACTTTTCTTGTTCCGGAGACTTTGTCCAACACTGAAAATGAAGAGTTCACCAATTCTTTGTAACATCTCTGTACTGCCTTTTTCTCAAGTATGCGACCAGAGGCCTTTTTGGAACATCCCTCCATGTATGTTGGCAAGGTTAGTTTGTAATAAGTTTCACCATCGTTTGCATTTTAATACTATTTGATCTCATTTACATGTTTAAATTTGTTCCTGTAATAAAATTCATTAGTATGTTTATCATAACCACATAATGAATATAGCCCTTATGTAAAATAAAAAATTGAAAGTACATTAGAGACATTACAAGCTGTTTGAAATCACTGTGCTTTGCATATTATACCTTATTAATTAAATTATAAATTATTTATTTATGTATTTCTTTAATCAGGGGCAAGCACTAGAACAATATTATATTAGTACAAGACAATACAACTCAAAGCTAATTCACATCCGGACCTAGTTTGACATACATAGGAGTGCAGCTTCATTTTGCGCCAGGATGGCAAATGCCATTTCCCCTCCGTGTATCAGGGGGATGAAATAGATATTGAAAGGGCAGCTGGGAGAAAATGTTTCTTGCACAAGTTAAAACTTAACTTGTTAAGATAATATCTCCTTTGCCTTCCCTTCTTAGGGGCGAATAATGACACGCGATACACAGATGGAACTAGAGAATAAATCGCCATTCAGGCTAACGCCAAGTTCACATTATATAGAGTCCATCGATACGAAAAAATAAATGGAAAAAAAGAATTAGAATATTTATTTCAATGTTTTGCAGCGATTTCTAAAGTTCAGCAGACAAAATGCAGCATTTTATAGTCACGGAGAATGTTAGAGAAATACCACAAGAGCAGCAAGACAGTTGCTCAAGTTCATAGTCTTTTTAACTAAGCTGTTACAAAGAAAAATTAATCCACTGCTGTGCAACATTATTACATTAAGAAAAATAGAGTTTATCACAAAGAATTAATAGTTGGAAGAAAACTATTAGGTATTAAAAGCAAAACCCACAAGATTACAGAAAAATGAGACTGGTATATCTAAAGGTCAGCGGAATCTGTAGAAAATAATGGGGTATGAAAAAAGCAAAAGAAATTAAAACAAGAAGCCAAGAATAAAATTGCCAAATGCAGGACTGAGATAGAATATGGTACAGAACTTGCTCCTATTCTGACAGCAAGAGTTGCGGTTCCGTTTTGATTTTAATCTCCCTCTAACTCTGAGGATCCACAACCAGTCAAACAGAGAAAAGGCACAGGCCAAAATGACATTTGATTTTGGAGGATACAAAAAGCTGCTGAAAACCTCCATTAGTCTGTGACTGACAAGGGAAGAGCCTCAAGGACCACTTAATTTTACCCCATAACGAGCAAACAGAACTGTTCTTTTGCTGGCTACATCAGAGGAAATTCAAGTATTTGTTAGCGTATGTATTTATACAGGAGTAAAAACCGCTAGCTCAGGTCATGTTCTGTATTTACATTTCATCAAGAAATATGCTTTTAATGAATAATAGAAATTCCAGTCTACCTGAAAAAAGTTTTCATTTTGGGTCATGGAGTAAAGGGGCGCTAGGAAGCTTTAGGAAGTCAAAGTTTGCTGGTCTAAAAATGAGACAGAAATGTAAATTCCATTTTAAAAGGTAGAAAAAAGCCCAAACAACACCCACCCATCACCACCCCTCAGAGTCGAGAAGCTGAGATTGTTGGCAAATACAAACTAGGTTGGGTCCTGTCCTGCTCTTCTCTCTTCCCCATGTAGACTCCTGGAGCCCAGCCCAGATGTCTAGTAGGCATATGGAAAATTCTTAACGTATCTGAGAAAAAGCAGATATGCAATAACCTGTCTTGGGTCACTGTAACACAGGTAAAATTTACCATATATCTAACAAGTGAATAGAATCTATTTAATCAGAGCAGCATGGGGCTGGGCACTGGCTTTTTACTGAGCCATGAACAAAAATGTTAACTCAGGTAGACACATCCTGAGGAACAACAGATGAAATCTTCCACTTGGAAATGCGAAGGGCAGAAGGGACATCTCACCTGCCCTTTTGCCCAAGAGGCTTCATTATATACCGGTCTCAATGGATTAAGACAGTGGTGAATTCAAGGACTTGGAGTTATCAGAATAAATGAATTTATCAGTGCTTCTCAGTATTACTGAGACTTCAGAGTTCAACAGCAAGTCTAAGCAAAAATCAAGGTACTTCAAACGCTCGCTGAAAGATGCTGGCAAACTTAATAGGCCCATTACAATGGTTTTACATTAAAAAAAAAAACTTTTAATTGGAAAAAAGGAGTTGGGGGAACCACATCTTATTAGGCGGCAGTGGTTTGAGAAAGGAACAAAAATCCCAGACATAGAATTAAAGCTAAAAAACATCGTAATATAACTAAGAATTTGGGGACTTCACTTACATTTCCAGGAATTTCCCAATAACATGGATAACATGGGCCAGTGTCCACTGGAATCTGGACACTGCGGTTGAACCCTCATTTCTGCAAGGACATTCCACAAGAGACTTTATTTCCCTGTCACTGAGAGTATTGGGCTTCATTTCACAAATTTACAACAGCATTCTCAAAATGCATTACTACACATTCTCAGATACATTATTCCTCTAAACAAGCCAGTTCAACTAATTGATCTGCTTTCCTCTTCCATCTCCTGGTCCATCAGACATTATAAAATTAATTTAAAAATAGGATTCCTCTAGACATTAGATAAGAGCTTATTAATACATTAAGCCATGTCAGGATTAAAAAGAAAAAAGATAGATAAGCATTGATAAAACTACTCGATTTCAGTCAGGAAAAACATGCTTCAAGAAAGAAAATGTCCTCATTCATTCTGCAGTGCCACCTGCAAACATGCAGCAAGTCAACAGCCCGTTCACAGCAGCAGAAACATCGCAGGTAAAACCCCGTGCCAAGCACTGATCTCTCCTCCTCCAGCGCCAGCAATGGCAAAGTTGCACTTGGGTGTCAGCAAATCTGCGCTGCCAATGGACTCACCCAGTTTACTCCAAACTCCGAGCAACGAGAAAGTGAGAAAACCTAAAGTTCTTGTCCATTTTCCTTCCTGAAGGCTATACCACTTGACTGCTACAAATGATGACACAGTGGGGTACTGAAGCTAACAGCATATAGAGAGCAAAAGAATATATATGCGGTAATTGCGGTTTTGCGTCTCTGATCCACCTGTTTGCATGCATGTGTTTCTGTGCAAACAGGAACGGTTGACTTCCAAAGGGAGTGTTCATGCTGCCAAATTCAAAATACAGGATACTTGAAAACTTTGTCCAGTATAAACATTATGGGAATCATTACTCAATTTCCCATGATTAAATTCACAACAGTAAAACTGCATTATAAGTTTCTGTAAACTGAATTACTGTTCCTTCTAGCTATAATTGTCAGGGAGCGCTGAGCTCGAGACATACTGGTTTTGTGGGGTTTGGTTGTTTTTTAAGAGCTTAGAAAACTCCAACTCAAGAGATGAATGCTTAGGGAAGTGATGACTATGATAGCAAACAGGGAGTTATGTCGAAAAATATCGCCCACTTTTAAACATCACAGGAGGTAGCTGTGGCTGCTATAATAAATCCTTTCCTGTACTAAGTAGCAAAAATCTATTCAACTGTCCTTTAAGTATTCATTTTAGTGCCATGATTACAAGAACATTATTACCTTAATAAAATTCATTCAGTTTACAAGCTAAAAGGTCTACGGTTTGAATATCGGAATAATCCAATTTAATTAGGATAACAATGTGAAAACCGCTCACATAACAATTGTGAACAATTTTCTAATGGATTTAAATTATGTGCTTGTAGAGGACATTGACAGATGATATATTTACTTTTCCTGGGAGCGTACTGGAGATCTCCAAAGGAGGAATGTCTAAGCCAGAGCAGATTTAGATACCTCAACATATCTTAAAATTGTGGGTTCAAACCGAAGGCATTATCCAGGTCGCCTCCACCTTTGGTGACTCAGAGTTAAGAATAAAGACTGCCCAACTTTCTCCATCTCCCTTGTAAATAAAGAACAATTATGTCTTGGATAACAACAGTAATTAGTGTCCATACAGCCATTTACATCTGAAAAGTGCTATCCAGGTAATTAAAGATAATAAGCAGTTGGATACCACCATATGGCTGGTTAGTTGGATAAGCCCCTTTTAAAAAGTTTAAACAAACAGTTCTAGATTTTAAAGAGCCCAACGCTGGTTAAGCAGCATCCTTGCAATGATAGAAGAGAGAGGGTCTGCGTTGCAGCAAACCAGCTTGTATTATGCTTCGCATTCTGCTCTCAAGGGCCAGGAGACTCACCACTAAATCGTGGACAGAGCGCTATTTAGGATCAGAAAGAATATTACTTTCTGATCTTAGAGGCCTTGTGCTTGGCTCAGTCTGGAGCAACACATGTTCTGAACATACTGAGCACACTGTCAACGCTTGAAAAATTAGTAATAATTGTTGAAAGCTTTGCAGGAGTTTTTCCTGTGCCATAGAAGAGAGTTACTGCAATCTGCTCCATTTTCAATTCCTTAAAGAATAGTTCTTGTGCTCCTGGCAGGCTACCAATTGGACCCTGGTTTTGGCAAAGCATTGGGTCTGAAGTGTTCCACATATCACACAGCTTGTGAGGATGCATCTCCTGATGAAGCTCGTCTTCTCTCAAATGTCTGAGGGCAACACTACCCTTGGTTTAACTCCACTGATTTCAAGGAAATTGAAGGGAAGGGATGAATTGGGAGCAAAGTCAAAGCTGAGTGTCATCATATCACAGGGCAATTTATAATGAACCATCTCTCCTTACATCCTTGGTGCCTTCCCCAATGAGCAAAGGCTAAGTACTGAGCATTCTCGGACTTATTAGTGAAATCAAGATGAATAGGAAGTGAACTTGATTCAAATGTGAGTATTCAAATAAAGGTAAAAAAGAGTTTACCTATCAGAAGTCTTATTGCAAAATTAAATAACCAGCCTCATATCACACTCCAATAAAATTATCTACGGCCGTCCTTGTTTTCTAAATTTTTAAAAACCCAAAGGTAAATTTAAAATAATGACACAGGCAGGCGCTTACTTTAAAAGATGATACATCAATGCAAAGTAATAATGTAACAACTGATCCAATAATTGTGCACATTTAGATAAAATATGGTTCTGTATTTCATCATTAGACAATTCTGAGCTTAGTGACAAGAGAGAGATAAAGAGCCTCAAGACTCTCCACAACCATAACCAGAAATGAAATTCTCAAGAACACAAATACAATAAGATGCTTAGTGAAATGGAAGTATAGGTCTTTCACAAGAAATATTTGTGTGGTTTTAGAATCAATATACATATAAATACGTGAGGGTTTGTGTGTGTACCTACATACAGATTGTTTGCATAAATGTTTAACACATTTGCATGCTGTGTGTATTTAATACACACACGTTTATTAATTTCTACAAAGCTGTATAAATTCCTAACCTTTTTTTCCCCCGCATTGTAAGTTAAGGGTTAATGATGTGTTCAGTTTGAAAAGAGCAAGTTTAAAATCGAATACCCAAGTTAGTGGCTACTATTAGACCTGGTTTCAAAGCATCTTCATGGCCCAACGGTTTTGTGAAGCTAACAGAAACTACTGTAATATTTTCTCTTGCAAAGTCTGTTTGCTAATCAGAAATGGATCTAATCAAGGACCTAATAAGTGCATAATGGTACATTTGCTTCCCAGGAGAAACCACTGCTTCTCATCATACCACAAAATACCCCCTTGCAAGGTGCAACCAGGATCCATGGACTCACTGCAACAGTCTAACAATTTAATTGCAAGCCCTTAGGCAGGGATAACTTAAATTACAATCAGAGAGCTCTAGCACTGCTGCTAACATCTGTGTGATGAACACTGTACTGATTAAAGGTTTTTAAAAGAGAACTCGGCACTTCATACTCCAGAACAAGTCACTACAGTAACTTTGAAGTCTTCTGTCTTACTATTTTAATACTTGTGATGCACTCTGCCTAGTCTTTTCTGCGGGAATTCAAAGGATCCATGCTCAGTGTGGAGTCTGCCCTTTGAAAGGCCTACAGGGGCGTGCTTACATTCCAAATCCCTTCTTTGCTGGTGGAATACACACAACAAAGCCATTCTGCGGCACTAGAAGAAAAGCATCGCGCACCAACCCTGCCTTGCCACCATCTCCAAAACCAGGAGAAGCCTCAGAAGCATGCATGGAGCATGGAAGGATGCTCAGGACTAACCCAAGCAGAAATGTCACTGAAGGCTGTGACTGTGCAATCACAAATAGTGGTACTCACTAACAACCTTCACAGTGGAGCAAAAGCTTGGCAAGCAACCATAGCAGCACTGTGAGAAACTCTCTGTACCACTGGGAAAGGCTGCGCAAACCTTGCTTGGCAAAGCAAGCCGTAGATGCATTGTTCTTTAGTTTTCCCACCTTGATGGATTTAATTCAAGTTGTATAAGAAAAGCCACTAGATTCCTTTGAAATGCTGTATTGATGCTTTATAGGTTCTCATTTGCTTTTTCTTTGCAGCAATATCAAGCAGGTAAGGACATCATGAGGTAGGGCTCAGGACATGTTATAACCTTTACAAGGTGGTAAGGAACAATGGAAAGCCAGCTCTGTACCTTTGACCAAGCAAAAAGCTGCAGTTGGTGCTTGCTTACTGCCTGCCTACATACACTGTGCAGTTTCCACTCAAGAGCTCGAATAAATCTTATCTTTACTTTTTAAAAGTCATCTCCCCATTCTTCCTTTGATGTTCCTGCAGCCTTTCTTCAGAAAAGACTCTCCAGTGGGTAAATTAAGACAGACCCACCTTGCCAAAAGACGCAATGCCCAGCCTGTTAAGCAGATACAATTGTGGTACGGAACATGGATTCTGTGAAACGCCAACGCGATACTCGGCAATGCATAAGGGTGACAGCTACATGGAGCCTGAAGTATGTGAATAAAAACAGTTTGCTTTTTCTGACAGGAAATCCCACTGTTTGAGACAACAAAACAGAAAGAGCAGCAGCCCCTTAAGATACAGCCTGCACAAAATAAACTTTTTTTTCCCCCTAAAAGAAAAAGAATCTTGGCATATGGTAACAAAACCTATATAATTCTCTTGATCTTTAATCTCTATGCCAATGTCTGTTTTACAGATTATGGCCTCAGCTACTGACAAATCTGCTTAGTGAGTTTTTGGCTGACAAATCTGGCAACACAAATGCTGTCTGAAATACATTCAAAAGGCTAAACATTTTCATAATAGCTACTTTACACAGCTTAGTAGGTTTCCCTTTAGGATAGCAATTTGATTTTTTTAAAGTGACAGTGTTAATTTTTATGATTACACACAGAACTGAGATTTTTATTTAATACAGTGGGCCTTCTAAAGCTTTTCAAGGGGATCAACCACTTTGCCAACAGACGGGCGGTACAGCAGGGGTGATTATAGTAATTTTTCATGTAATTGGGAGTCACCATTTGGTTGCTATCTTTCACATGCTTGTTGCCTCATCATATAATCCTTCATAATGGGGGTTTGTTGTGTGTCACAAGAATGTGCCAAGCAGCCGGGAAATAACAAACAGAGGAACCTCCTGGCTCGTGGGTAGCACGAGTGGTTTAACATCTGCCCAGCTTCTTTCAACTGCAATAAATTGCAGCTGATAGCAATGACCCAATAGGAAGGCATTTTGGTTTTGCTGTTTTTAGGACAAAATCTTGAACATCACACTTCATTATCTCAGCCACAGTGGCACAATCTGTAAGGACACGACTTGCTGACAATCGACATCGCCTGATGGAAAACATCATGATTCATCAGAAATTAGTAGAGACATCAAGTTCTTGCCCCAAGATGTCTGGGCTCTCTGTGAACAGCAAGAGTTGTCCTTTACACTTATTGGCTGCAGTTCGCTTGCATTAAATTATAAAGAATTTCACAGGAGATTCTGAAGCCATGCCAACCCTGCTTGTGATCTCGTCATATCTCCTCCAGCAAAGAAATAATGAACAAGGTCAGTACGCTACAACAAGAGTTCTCACAGGGTTACCAAGCTGGACTTGATGCAACAAACCACATAAGCACCTGCTTAATACTAAACCCAAGAACTGCTTTTTAAAGTTAACAGGACTGCTCATAGGACTGCTTAAAGTTGAAGAAGTACAAACGCCATTTATTGGGCCATTTATGTTGTATAGGTCCATCATTCTATGATTCAGTGCTATGTGAAACAGGACCTCACTGTTTGATGGTACGAACAGGTGGCACATGCACCAAAAATGGTCTTGATATCATGCTACAGTCTTTCTTCTGTGCCAAAAATAGATAGTCACATGAAAGACTCAATTATCAGTGTTTGGAACATTTAGCTCCCATTAACTGCAGTTTGGTGCTCCCAGTGACCTCACAGGAGTTCGAATACATTCAGCGTATCCCAAGATAACCCATGGGATTCCATAAGTTTGAAGGCTCTATTTGTGATGAAAGAAACCAATTAGAATACTAGGTTTGTGTAAATTAAAAACAAACAATAAAACCACACCACATAAAACACACACACCACCACACGCACTCCAACAATTATTTCAGATAACCATTAAAACAAACCCATCTCTAATATGTTACTAAGTAGAAGAATGACATCTACCACACTGAATTCTTCCTCTCACTTTAAGAATTACGTTTTGAAATGTTGTCTCTTCAGCTCTCATAGGCAGAATGAGATGGACAATATACTGATATACATAAGCCTTCTGTAGCCATCTACCCTAAAAGGGACAAAATAGCCCATCACACAGTGCATTTTACCTTGCCCGTAGTCAGTCACTGGAATTTTACTTCCTAGAATCAAATGAGAGCACAATTTTTCACAGCTATGCTTCAGTGAAAGCTCCTCATATTACATCTACCTCTTGTTGACTAAGAAAATGCATAGAGATTTACATATCAATTCTTGCAAAGTATGCACATGCAAACAATACTTAAAACTGGAGAACCAAGTCCTTGCTGAAGAAGAGTTCAGAGAACACAGGTGAGTGCTCTACTGGCATTTCTGTCTTTCCCATCCAGCTCAAGAGCATAACAGCAAGTTTTGGCAAGTCTAAGAAGCCTATTTCATAACAAAATGCAGTCCATGCACTCCACTGGCCTATTTCATCCTTCATACAGGCATACTGATGTCAATCACAGCAATACAGCATCAGTGTTTGTATGGTGTTAATTACATCAAACAGAAAACAAAACAAGAATCAGAAATATAAAAGTGATGATTTGCTACAATTAAGAAAAACTGGATAATGCTCAAGCAGCAGAAGCAAACTCGTATATCTCAGGAGAGGGAGGAAGGATCACAACATCTCCCAAGTATTTTGCACTTGGTGTAGCAGAAATTAATTGACCTATGGCTGGACATTATTCAGTTTTGTATTAGAAACAAACAGAAGCGCCTAAGAATCTGAAACGGCACCGACTTGCACTGACACTCTCACCTAACCTTTACTCCCTTTGGTTTTTACTACTGTAATACTTTCAAATTGGGGATTTTTAAAACAGTGCTTTTGCTAATACAACAGTGTTGAGACATACTAAGAGATAAATGCCAATGTGAAGATGTCTTGTCTCAGGAAAGGAAACAAGCTGTCTGGGATGCACTGGGACATGTGCATTCAAACTAGTAAAATTATATTCATAGTCAGAGTGGTGATAACATCTGTGAAGGCACAGATGAGGTGATGTAATGCATGTGAACAGATAAAGACAGTGGCGAATACAGGCTTTAGAGTCAAAGAAATTAGGGAGCTTGTCATGGAATGGATCCTGGAAAAAGCAGCACAGAACAAAAAGGAGGGAAATCGAGAGACTGTCATATAGGGGTGAGTGTAATCAGACCTGCCACTACTCAGGTGGATCCCAAGGAGAGGTGCAGGGAGGATGAGTGCAGGGAGCAGAACTCCTGCAACAAAACGAGACTTGTGAGACCTGCCTCCGGTAAAGGGAATCGCACAGTACCTGCCACACCGAGCGCTGGCATCGCGTGGGACAGGAAAACAAAGAATCCCAGGTTGGGACAACGCGCTCTGTCTGCAGTGTCTTTGAAATGGACAGTTCCTCGAGACAAAGTGCTTTCAACTCCAGAATGACCCTACTAAAATTAAGAAATTTAAGTTGCCTTGAACTTGTAAGTTTGAACATAAACATCCTAAACCTGACAACGTTTGTCTTGGAACTAAATCGATTTTTATTTCTGCTGTTGCCACCATTTCAATACGGAGTACACCAGAAAGTCCTTGCTTTGATTTTTGACCAGTTCTAAACCAGAAATTGTAGATCCCAGCAGCAAATAGTGTTCAGGCTTTCCGTACCAGAGAGCGCTTATGAAGGTAGTCTGGGACAGCAGGACAAACACATTATCTTGATGTTCCTGCTATCTGATGGGTTGTTATTAACTGTTGAACTGCTTAATTAGGTTTTATAGTTAACAGCCTGTTATGATTAGAGGGGACAATGCATGTGCATTGTTGAGCTATTGTTTCAAACCATTTGCAAATTCAGAAGAAGCATCACTCAATTCACGCTTGGGAGGCTCTGAGCAAGCTGAAAGGAGAGCGGCTTTCTCTTCTACAGGAGAAAACTCTCACTGTAGGCATGAAATGGGTGGATTCCCCAACCAATTCCATCCCGCAAAGGGCCGCAGAGAGCCCTTGTTTGGCACATGGGCCCTGACAGGGCGTCTCCTGCATCCCTTGGGCTGCCCTTCGCTGCATGGCAGAGATCACTGGCCAGCTGACCAGGGCTGACATACAGTTTCTGTAAAGTAAATCCCCCAGATGCTGGCACCTCAGCTTTGTTTCCATTTTCTGGGAGTTAACACTCACTCGGTTCACCTGCTTTTTAAATGACATTTTCCCCTGTGCATTTCCATGCACAGCACAGTCCTTTCCTGCTATTTTAGGCTCTTTCATACTCTTTTTAGAATTCCCATCCAGAAGCTCCTTTCTACACTTTCTCCTACTTACCTTTTCTAGTCACCAGCTGGTACTTTTCAGCTCTCTCTGGAAACGACTCAGTCTCCCAATTTAGTGACACGTTCACTCTGTTTCTCCTGGCCAGCTGCCACATCTTTCAATCTTGCTTTGTCCTCCTCTTAAAGACATGAAACCCTTCACACAATCTCTGCTAGATTGTCTAGCAGACCCGTCCCCTCCAGAAAGACTACAACTGATAACAATTTCAGAAGGTGCCATCAGCTGCCTGTCAAGCCCACCACTCTTGTTGTCACTCTTCCTTCTTGTATTCATCATTTCTCCTCATTTTTATCCAGGCACACAATTGAGAGACCAAAACTGCATTCTTGATTTTATAATTATACAAACAGTGCATAACTACACATTGTGAAAAACTCCCAATGAAATCCTGTGAAGTGAAGATAACATCGCAGGCTGCTCAGGGGAAAATCAGGTCAAGTTACGCTCTGCGTAACCTTCACAATCTTCTTTAACACTAAGATAACAGTGGGCTAAAGAATATTTCAAGCCATCAGATCTTCAGACCTGTTACATGAACTTTAGCCTGATTTTGATATAAGCGTAGGTCAGCAGAATCACCATCTGTATTATACAGCTCAAACAGTGCTCCATGCCCCTTTACACCCTGTTGTAAAACCTGCAAGGGCATATTCTCTCCTTTGTGAGAAAACGGGCTTTTATGTAAAATGCATACTGCTAAGGGGCAAATTTCTCTTACTCACAGAGTAGCCAGTAAAAGAAGAGATCAGTTTCTTTCCACACTGAGTCTTGACCTTTCTTCGGGTGGAAATTACGTACAATACGAGGTAGATATATACCTACTGAAAGACAGTATGACTCGCTAATTATTTCACTCAGCCTAGAGAAAAGAGCTGGGAATAATTTTCACTAACTACAGCCCTGTGTTAGAGTTGATCCCACAAGCCAGTGCTCAGAAGATCTCTGCAAATTCTCAGCTGCTGCCATCATTCCATTGACTTCAGTATTGACTGATTTCAATCACACCTCACATCCACAGATTCTGTCTCTAAATCCCATTGTCCAAACCACTGGGCATTGAAAATGTGGAAATTCATGTAATGCACACAAATTCCTCAATTTTCTCTCCAGTCACCAAATAATACCAGAACTGCTTTAATTAATACAGTTGTATAACTCCTTCATGACATTAATTCCTGGCTACGTACAGAAGAGAAACTCCGCAGGTTTCAGCTCCGTGGTGCTGGTTTCGTTGAGCAACCTATTTTGTATTGTGCTTGCTTTAAGTGAAGGCTTCAGAAGGGCTTTTAAGAGGACTTCTGAAGTAATTAGTCCACATGTGGATCTGCTGCAGTCCAGAGACTGCCAAAATCCACAAAGAGCAGTGCTGCTCTCTTGCTTCCCAGGCAAACAAACAAAATCTTCCAAACAACTACATGAGAAACGGTTTGTCTGAAGGGCAAGGAACATGTTATCATTCACGTATGATATTATTATCTATAAGAAAGTGACTGCACACAACTGCTTATTTAAGCACTTAGTGCCTTGAGATACCTGCTTGGGGATACAAGCAGCTCGATGAGTGACAGCAGCTCTATTCAATCCAACTGGAGATACTTAGGAAACCCAAAAATGAGGTGCGCAATGGAATTCTGTGCTGAAGAGCAGCATGAAAGCTGAAGTTATCCTTATCCAAAGGACAGAGAACAGTAGGGCTTTTTTCTGACGTTATTACATATACGCTGGTAGTTCTAAGAGTCCGGGAATCTGGAATAAAGTCTCTCATAGGTACACATCAGAAAAGAAAAGCCAACTGCTACTTCTGAAGGAAGAAAGCACTTAATTCTGACACCAACTATGCAGTGATTGGTGTCACCTCCTGCAAAATCTTTGTTTCTACACTACATTCCAGTTTATCACTATGAATACAAACACTGTCACTGTTTTCTCCAGCTCCCTTGCTTCTGCTTTCTTCAGAGCCGCTCTTGGTGGAAATCATCTTCCTTCTGCTGCTATAAAGGCGGTACCTGCCAGGCACAGACGGCACTGACAGCTCCAAACGGGTCAAGAGTGGGATTCAGTTCTTATAAAATGAGTAGGAGACTTGATGGTGATGTTAACAGCAACTGGATCCATAGCCAGAAGTTCTAATTTTTCTGCTGGAAGCCTTCCAAAACCTCCCAAGTGACTCGGCTCAGGTTAAAAGAATGTTAGCTGCGCTAACCAACAGAACACCAACCACACATGCAAATCCCTAAAGAAAGGGGGAAAAAAACAGCCTATTTGGCCTTTGTTTCCTTGATTGTCCTTTCTCCTACTCTTACCTGACTGTCAGGTCTCTTACACACCATAGCACTTTGCCCAGCATCATTCATAGAAGAAGAGTAGGTGTACAACACTAGGCGATATTTTGGTATAGCACCCGCTGTGTACTGATTTGCACAGATGTGAATGTCAATACGAAGGGAGAAGCATTCTGCACGCGTGCCGGTGCGCTGCTGTGCTCCAGGATGGCTCTGTCACCAGCTCTGTCCTGCCTACATATTGCGCACGCACTGAAGAGCTGCTGCCAAAGCCCCGGCGCTTTCTTTCCACCCTCTCGCCAAGTGCACGTGCTGCCCGGAGCCCTCACTCCGCTCCTGCCAGAGCCGCTTGTTGCTTTTATTCTGTTATTTCCTCTCGTGCCTGAAGCGTGTAACACATTCCTTCAGCAGCGGCGGAAAGAAGATTTAATCGTTTTAATTAGTGGAGGATGAACGTTGTTGGTCAGTGGCTTACAGGGCTCATGTCACATTTTGTTTGCCTGACTCCAGCTTCTCCAAGCTGGGACTGCGGTCCTGCAGACATCGGAGGTAGATGTGGGGATGGAACGGTCCCCACCCGGACCACGTTGCAGCACAACAACCTCTCCTGTGACAAGCACCTACAGATCCTGCTATTTTACATCCTTGCCTCTACTGCTGCCTTTGTAGATCTGCTGATCATTTTGCACTTTTGACTACACAAGCTTTCCAAATCTGGACTTGCTCACAAAAGCAAGCACGCCTTTCAATTTGAAAATACAACCCTTACAGCCATCTCTAATTCCTGCAAAGTTCAAAACTGCCCATCCTCATCACGTAAAAAAAGGAAAGTGGCACAAAAATGTAAAAAACCACACTTAACCAATCCTAATGGCCAGCACCACAAAACCAAGCTGAACTTATGAACCATGAGCCTCATTTGTCCTTTCCTGTGCGTGATCTTGTCTTCTGTTGACAGGGATCCATCAAGTTCTCAGCATTACTTGAACTCAGGGGTGTCTGTCTACAAGTGCATAATACAAAGCCTGGCAAACGGTCTTGAAAGTACAAGTAGTGGCAGTCCCTGAGATCCAGTGAGCCTGCAGGGAGCAAGCTGCTTCATTCTGAGGAGCACGAGGCTTTCAAGACAGCCGCTGGCTGCTGCTTTGCTCAAAATCATACAAAAAATAAAAGAGTCAATGGCACAAGTGCACCATCACTGGTGCTAAAAGGATCAGGCTCCTCTGGTGATTTCAGATGCTGCTCATTTACTCAGAAATTAATCCTCCCTCCCCTCATATTCAGAGCCACTTAACGCCAGCCAACAATTATGCCATCTGATCACTAAAAATAAAATAACTTTTCTTCTCTGTCTCTGAATGTATTCCTTCAGGACCCATTTTTTTCTGCTGTTCAGTGAGCCAGAGAGAGGGATATTATGAGTTCTGGGTGTTTAACAAACAACACGACATGCCACACTCTTGAAGAACACAAGTGCAGGTCTTCAGCTTTCACAACAATGGACCCCATTTCTGGGGTCAAACGTAAGGCATGATTTTAATTTTAATCTTTTGGTTAATAAGAAATGTCATAGTCATCAGAACAGCACTGAAATACAAGCCATGCTCTGTCCAGAGAATGAGCACTGTTGTGTTCTATCAGCTGTGTTGAAAAGGCAAACTACATTAAAAAAAGAAACCAGCAACAACAAAAACACACCACGCTCAAGAAAGACCAGAATAAATATTGTGTTACTTTTGGTACATCTGTAACAATTAGGAGCTGGGTCCTACAACCATTATTCCCAACAATATCAATAGGATTACTGAGTAATCCTCAGAGGGTGTCAGGATCAGGCAACAGCATTCTGCTCAGTTTTCACATAACAACATATCTCAATAGATCTTTCTACATCTTTAGCCAGAAAGTAAATTGGTCGTGTAGCAATTCTCCGCTAAGGTAAAACAGAAAAGGCTGTCATACTTCTCTGCACAGAAAGGCACCTTAATACTTAATATGATTAATTGAGGGGAGATTAATGACTGAGTCAACACTAATTCCCATCCGGAGTGTTTGCATAGGAGTGTGTGGGTATGCTGGCAGTAGTATACTTGTGTGCAAAAAAAAATCAAACACAAAACCTGATCACATGTTCACAGCTGGAAACAGTGTTCGGCTTTATTCAGTAAGGTATAAGGCACTATCATTTAGCTCTCCCACAGCAGGAGGAAAAATGATGCCACAGAAGAGAACTATCACATCAGACACACTCCAGGGGTCTCTTTTACCTACATTGTTCCTCTCCCAAATGCAGCTCTTTAAATTTTAAATAGAAAAAGAACACACAGAAACATTGTGCAGTACAAAAATGTCACGGCGAAAAAAAATGTGGAAAACATTTCTCATTAAGCAAGGTAAATACCCTAAAGTTCACATGTAGCTTTGATAGTGCAGTGTGTGCCTTTAAGACTTAAAGAAACACCCACATCAAAGTGTTGTCTTAAGATGGTGGGGCTTTAGTTCAAACATAGCCAAGTTGTACAATAGAGGATGTGGTGAATGTCCACACTATTTTTAAACTGAATAAAAATGCGGCAAAAATACAGACTGAACTGCACATTTTAAGTTCGTTTCAATTTTTAAAATTTAGAGAGGATGACAGTGTATTTCCATATTTTTATAGTGAGCTACGCCCCAAACGTCAGCTCAGCCTTATACTTCATACTTGCATTTAAATACTGCCTGAAATGCTCAGAAGGCTAAATACGGAGAAACCCAGTAGTAACACTGGGAAAGCACAAGAATTTCACGAATGTGTATTTAAAAAATAAAAGAAATAAATCCCGACTATGCCGCACAGCATCTCCCTGCCAGCGACGGGGACCCCGAGCTCCCCCATCTCCTGCCCCCGCAGCCATGGGGAAAAGCTCTGCGGAGCCAAGGAGGGTGCTCTGGAGGGCAACTGGGACGTCGCCCAGCTGAGGAACAAATGCTTACCACATGGAATCCAAATAAGTTGGTAACACTCAAAAAACTTCCAATATACTTTGACCTCCAAAGTGTTAATCGTTATCAGAGCTTTCTGGCATCGGGCCCATTTCAGTGAGAACAGGCTTTGCGAAACAGCAACCGCTTCTGGAAATCCCACCTATAGAATATTTCATTATTAGCATTATGCACTCTTTTTATAGGAGATGCCTAGGATGTTAATGATAGTGCCCTGAGCAACTATTGTTTATTTTTATATTTATCACATTTAGTGGAAATTGAGATACAGCTGAAGAAAAATAATCTGTTGTTCACATTGCATAATACATTTGTTAAATATCAATACAAGGCACTTGAAATGATAGAGCGTGTAATTAAAAATAGAGATGAAAAATGTAAAATTATTGTTTATCTAAGAGAGCTAAAAAAGTTCGCAAGAGAAATATTGTCAGAGTGCAAACATGAGCTGTCAGACCTACCTTCTCGGGTATCAAATTCTGAATAAAAATACATCCATTAAACAAAGGTTTAAAGATAAATTATTTAAAAATACATCAATAAAACATTAAGCAATGCTGGTTGCTAAAGAAATATCCTACAAGGCCAGGCAATCATACCGTTAGATACCTTCCTTAGCCATGATGAAATCATAGAAGCAAAAAAAATACATAAAGCACTTCATGTAGCTCAGTGATGTATTATTTGATAGGGAACACTTTACTGCGAGTGTCCATTAACTGATGCTTACATTGTAACTCACAGTATATGACATCCATATGAATCTCAAATGAATTCACTACTATCAATACTGTTTAAATGAATACTATGTGGATTGGGGCTCTTTTTTGAACAGATGCAATCTGTTCGTGTGTCCTGAGCTATATCTGAATTGAAAGGGCTGGAATGTGCTGGGTACCAGGGAGATAGAGAAACTGGTAGGAGAGGTTTAATCTGGCAGTGTAGGAAGCATGTTTATGTTCTGGGAAATAGGAGGGAAAAGCAACTGCAGAAGATGACAAAAATCAGATCATAGCAATGATACTAAGGAATGCATACACAAAGAATTAGAACTGTTGGGTATTGACAGAGGGGAGAGAAACAATGCACCAGAGGGGCAGAGAAAGATGCTGTTGGGGAAAAAAAAGTGGAACAGAAGGGAAGCAAACAGCCTTATGATGGGTAAAGATTAGGTAGTGATTGAGGATCTGCTAGAAAAACAACCTGTGAAGTAGAAACAGATACAAACTCTTGCTTCAGGGACAACGGCAAAGGGTCAGCGTAGCACCCCAGTACAGGGATTCCTCCGGGCATGGCCAACAAGCAGATGGCAGCACTAGAACTCAAGCAGGAAGAACAACCTGTCGTTTTCATAATTGGCCAAGTAGAGAGCAGAAATAGTAAAGGAACAACCAAAGAGTTAGCGCATAGTCTCACGAAAAGCTACTGTTTTTTATTCAGCCTGCCTGCCAATTGCACTAATCCTGTACCCAGCCATGCTGGCAGTCACGATCCAACTCCATAAAGTATCATTGGAACCGCTGCTGCCGCCGCTTGTAGCTCCTGCTGCTTGTTCTTCACTTGATAGCGTTGCTAAACCAGATTGTCTTGGGCTTTGAAGAGTTTACTCAACAGGGAGACGAGCAAAGAAGAAGGAAGAGATGTTAAGTTCTGCTACTGATACAGTTCAGAAGTAGGACTGGTTTACTTAAGCTGTCTGCCAGAATTGACACTGCGCTTTTTAATGGTTGGCCCAGAAATAGAGTAGGTAGCCCAAAGAGGCTGAACCAGTGCTTCTCCGTAAATGCAAACACATGCACACACACACAAAACTGCAGTGCAACATGAAAGAGGCAGCTATCAGAAGCCTTTGTACTGCTTTGTCCTGTCTTGCCCATGAGCAATTTCAGTTTTACATCAATCTGCAATCATCAAAATAAACATATTTACAGCAAAGGGCAAAAGAAACAATCTGTATAGGAGAGTGGTATTCTCTCTCACATTTTCCGGGAAAAGAAAAAAGGGACCCAAAAATACTTTCTCTTTTCTGCATGTCTCCATGAAAGCACAGTATTTGTACAGTATTTGTACAGTATTTGTACTTCTTCTGTGCCAGTATCTGAAAAAATTGCTTTCTGCCTTTTTTTTTCCCTTGTTCCAAGCTGTGTGTTGAGGTAGGTGCCTTCTCAGAGCCACACGCCAATCTTCCCTCAAGGCAAATACCCTTGCCAGAACAACAAGCACAAGTTTTTAAATTGCCATAAAAATAACACCCGTTCTAAAATAAACCGTGTTGGATACAGAGTTCAACATCTTCAGACCTGGAGCAGTTTGCCCAGACATCACTAGTTCAGTGTGAACACAGAGAGATGCTCTGGCTCCCTGGGTTTGAGGATGGCGATACTGGATCATTGTCACTTGTATTTGTTACTCTATGGACTGATGGCATGAAACACCCACTGAAGTTATCAGAAGAGCTTTAGGTAAGGTCTTCAAGACTGGGACACACAGCAGCCACGTCTACATGAGCAGGCGGTGCAGCCCACAAAAAGCAGCTCTCCAGGGTGCAAGTGCAACAGCTGATGCTGAGGGTCCCACCCACACTTCGGGGCATTTACTTGAAAATTGGTTGGTGCCAAAACTGAACGCACATCAGCGATACGTGCAGATGTGGAATGTTCCTTCGTGGCCAGTCCAACGTGCTCTGAGCCGTGAATCGGAGTGTGGGATGTGGGGCCAACCAGGGCTGCGGTTCAAAAGCTCATCCCTGATCCCCACTAAACCCTGGAGCAGAGACACCCGGCTTGGGCTGTCAGCCTTTTTTTACCATTTAGTTAAAACTGCTCCACACCATATTTTAAAAATACATGAAATCATTGAAAAACCGAAATCTAGAAGGGGGAAGGGAAAAAAAAAATCCTAACTGTTCCGTAGTTAATGTTACATTCAACAGTAATTACTTAACACATACAAAGCTCAGTTGCATAACCTACAATTCTCCCACTTTGTGTAGGCTCCTTTGCTTCTACTTTAAATAAAAGAAATTCTTTTCATTTTGTCAAGAAAACTTTTCTCTACCTCACTACTGCATGACAAGGGAACAGATGGCAATTTAAGGGGAGAATTTATGAGAGCCACAATCTTAATGTTGCATAAAGAAAAGAAAAAGACTCGCATCAAAACCACTGACAAATGTACTTGCTAATATTAATGCACTCCCCATTCATCCAATATGCTTCCTAATTGCTTTTCTGTACATAATAATGTGGCACCTGCTGCTCAACATTGCAAGCGCATCAGGATTTCTCCAAAGTCAAACAGCTCTGCAACTGGCCCTCTCCCAGTGATAAATGTAGAGCACTGTATCACGCACAGTTCCTGTCAGTGGCATAATTAAAATTTTATACTTACAGAAAAAGATAGTAAACAATCAGTTCTTAAATGGATTCACAAGAGGAACTCTTGTTACAGCCAACTTTATAATTAGTATGCATCATGTAATGCTAATATATCCATGACAAGAAAATAGGAAAGATGTAGAAACTCAGTTGTTCTCTTTAATGCAATGTTAAACTACACCAAAAAATGAAAGCAATCAGCCTATTGTTATTTCGGTCTTCTATTTCTGCTCTTCATTTTCCATTGAAAATAGCTCGGCACGTTTTGCACTGGGATGATGGTCGCTCCCTAGTGCCACATCTCTGGAATTTTCAAACAGGCACTAGGATAGGTTTCGGCTTTATGATGTTTATTCATTTTAATTTTACATTAGACAAAAAACGTAATTTATTTTAAACGGAGTCAGGGCCAAAGCGCACAATGTTTATTAGCTGACAAAACTCCCACTGACAAAGCTATCCAAACCATTTCAGTGTATTTTCCTGCCGATGCAGTTCTGCATCATCCGGAACGTGACACGCTATACGCAAAAAAATTCACATCAAGTGTCCTAAATTAACTCCTGAGCCTGACAATATTAAGCAGAATTGAGATGCCATATGCTTTCTGTTTCATAGTGCTCACACTTCTATCTGATCTAGAATACACATGCATATTTGCATAATGCATGTATAATATGTACATTTCAGATTATAATCTGAATATTTATGATAAAATTGCAGTCTGTATATATGCACCTTACATGTATTTTTGCTTACAAATATGCTGTTTACACTCATGCATCCTCATTTAAACACACCCACACAAGTTTTTGCTTAGTTTTCTAATTATTTTAAAATAAATTAATAGAATAATTTTGGAAATAAAGGTATGTAAGTGTCTGTTCTGTCCCCAAAAAGCCATATGCTGTATATATGCAAGTTTACAATCATCTAGTGCTCCGAAGTTTAAAGTAAAATGCATCCCAAGATACGTATATTGAACTAAATCAGTGGTTTGCATTTTCAATGCAAGCTAGGTACTATATTTAAGAAAATTTTTTATTCATAGCTTCTATTGCTTTGATTTGTAATAATATTTTAACTGTTTTCTGAGAAACAGGATGGGAAAATTAAGCTATAGACTATTCAAAGAAACATTGTTAAACACTATTATTTATTATATTAGCAGCCGATTGCCAAGGATGGTTTTGGAAAACAATGCTTCCACCCTTTTCTAATGACAGCAATATGCAAAAATCATTTAGAGGAGAAATATATTCTAGAACAAAATAAAAAAATATATATTTACTTTTTACAAATGTCAGTGAAATATAATACATGATTGGAATCTGTATTGGCAGGGAGAATTCAAAACACAGCCGATTCACAAAGATATACTGGGAGCTTGCTTAGAATATAATAGCCAAGATCTAAATCTTTATCTTCACTTGGTGTGACGATGTGCATGCCAAAAATTAAAATACCCTTCCCAATCACCGCTGCTGTGTTGCAGAGGTAAAGGGTTTGAGCTGCGAGTCAATGCAAAGGGCTGAGCCACACTCGCATTTACACAGGCTGCTTTTCTCCGGGCTTTTCAAACAAGAATTGTGGAAGATTATCTCCATTTATAGCTGCAACACTTTTATTGAGAGCGCTATTTCTTCAAAGGAATATTGCAGAACATCTTTTAAAAATGTTCAAGAATCTGAAAACATGAATAGCAATGAATCCATTTATATCTAAACATACTCAGCGTCCGCCTAACTAGAGCTATCAAAAGCTTCATTCTTACAAGGCAGTGCAAATTTCTCAAGTCGGACTCCTATCACTTAGTTACAGAAATGGCCCTATTTCAAGGGTCAAAATTGCACCGTCAAACCAAGAAAAAGCAAATATTTTCTTGTATTCTTTTTTAATGTAAATGCCCATGAACGAGATGGTCACAAGGAATAAAGGAAATCTGGAGGTGACCTCCAGTATTTTTTCTGAAGATGAATAAAGCAACTGCTGGGTTACAGGCATTAGGAAAAGTTGATCATTTCTGCCTTTAGTAATCTGGGAGAATGTGGTTATGTACAAAAACCAAAACACAGAAAACAAAAAACCCCAAACAAATAAAAACCGGCAACCTTAAGAATTCAAGCGAGGGAGCAACATAATCTACGACTGGGAATACTTTTTCTTGCCAAAGGATGAAACTTGGTCCCAGCACATACTAACACAGTCTCCTCCACACCACTAAGTTTTGTGTTTGGATTGTGACAAGGAAGAGCAGGTGTTAGAAGCAGGGGGGCAAAATTATTGTTATTTTTTTTTAAACCTGCATTTCCAGTTTGTTTCCTGCGATGGGAAGAGCCATTCCTGCAATTGCTCATCCCAAGACAAAGCCAAGAATACCAAACCTTGACACTTCATTGTCTTAAAGTCCATTCAAACAGATCAGTGAACCTGGAGAAATTGCAACTGCACGTGCAGGACTGTGGCTGCTGAGAACAGGGAGCGGGAGGTGAATCCTGCACAGCGCTCCTGTAGTTTTATCCACAGTATGACAGACAGAGCTGCACAAACCTCAGTGTTTCCAGGCGGAATGAGAGCACACATTTGCACCACAGGTTGGACCAGGGCAAATTTGTGCCTGGTCTAACCTCACAGGCATCAGTTGAACTCCATCCAGAACAATTTTAACCAGTAAACAGAAAGAGATGATCCCTTTACACTGCCCCGCTAATTCTGCTCTCCCTGCTGCTAAAACCCAAAAACCCACCTTCTTCAGTGATGCAGAATCCGGCCCCCAATATTCCAGAAGCACTCTATTCATAGGCAGAAGTAAAAACAACCGTTATTCTCCATTAGTGACAAAGGCTTTTTGGAGTGAACTAGAGGCAGGGACTGGTATTCCTATGGAAATACCAGGGATGGGCTATATTTCGACCCCCCTGCTTTACAGGGTCCCTCTCAGCAGGAGACATTATAATTTAATGCTGTTTTCCTGGATTTCCAGCAAAATCCCTTGTCGATTCCCCACGCAGTCTACGAAGGAGTCAGGCAGCACTTGCAATTCTATTAAGCACCATTTTAGATTAACCCAACTTCCATAACCTACCTAATATAACACATAAATATTAATACATTATAGTTATTTCATCTAATTAGCTTTTCATTGTTTTAACCTAAGTGCAATCTCACATCGTGTTCTTCAGTTCTCTAATACTAGATGTACTCGGCACAATATGATAAATGAAAACATGTACTAAGCTAATTAAAACATAGTTAAAAAAATCTGTCTTAGCAGAAGCCAAACTGAACCCCTCAGTCTCTGGCAAGGACCATTTTTTAATTCTGATGATGTGACTTGATGTCACTGAAAACTTCTTCAGATGGAAAACGCTCCAGCTTGTAGTGAGCGTGGCAGCGTGCCCGCTTAGAGGACAAGCTGGTGGGAATGTGGCATCCCAGCTCTCCTCTGGCGAGCGATTCCAATTCGGTGTCGCAGCCTCAATCTCCAGGGCGTACCGTGGTGTGCCGGGCTGAGACTGCAGCAAAAAACACCTCTTTTTTCCAAACAGGACCTCTCCTAAGAAACGCATCAGTATAAACTCTTGTGAATAAAGTGCGAGCCACAGTATTTGCAGCTCTCCCTGGGGTACATCTGTCTGTCTTGGGACAGGCTGCCCAGTTCATGTGTATTACACCAAGCACAGTTGTGCAGCACCTGGTTGAGAAGTGACTTGCTCATGCTTGGCTGGGGCATGGGCAGGATGGGACAGGGCAGGACCAGGACCCAGCTGGTGGCCCTTTGCAAAACAGCCCATTAACCTAGATTTTCTTGTTGGAATCTCTTATCAAAAAATTACAATTTTCCTTTAAAAATGGAACAAAAAATTAGAAAGTTTTCAGCCCACCTGGTTACACAGAAAAACTGCAAGTATGTCCCAAGGACACATTTTACAGAGTTAATAAATGAAGGCAAAACACCCACCACCAGTGTATTCAGTTATTATTTGCAGCCCTACTTCTTTATTTTTTAATGCTTGGGTTTCCAACAATGCAAATGCTACCATAAGTAATAATAACATTTTAAAGCAACAACAGTGATGCTTGTGAAGAATAAGAAACCAGGGCCATGGGTGTGGAATGTACTGTCACAACTTACTAGAAAGGTAGCAAATCTTGCTACATTCAGGGTGATATAACAGCCCTCACTTCTCAGTAGTTCAAATACCTCCAGGATATGGGTAAGAAGAGATAAGTTAAAAAAAACCAACAGAGAAACAAACTAGTTCAACTGAGTGACTAAGTAATCATTCTAGAGAAATAGACATCCAATATCTTGCAACTTCTCACACAGAGACATTGCAAAAACGTGAAACATTTGGTTTCCTTTTTTTTTACAATAGCATTTCTTTACAAATATCTTCTTGCCTTAGCATTTCACGTGCTTAAATTTAACTTGTGCGTCTACATGTACTGAAGTCACTATCTAAACGTTAAGCATTGCAAAGCATGGGTGCTCCTCCCAAATAAACCTATGCTCGGGCATTGTTAGGAACCCGCCTGTGCTGTGACCTCAGCTTCTCCAGCGCTTCCTTTCTCCCGGTACCCACGGCTGAGAACTTGTGGGACCTTCAACAGGACTTCTATGGAGCGTTTAAAAAAAAAGTCTATTTTGCCTTTCTCAAAGTATTATCAGTTGGTAAAATTATTCTTTGGCAATTCTGCTCCTTTGGGGATTTTTTTTTAATTGGATTTTTTTTTTTTTTAAACTTCATCCTCCCCCAAAATACAGCACACTCAAATTCACGAGATGGATAGCAATAACACGTATGCACTTAGAAGTTTAATCTGCAAGGGGTTTTTTTCATATCCATTTGAGGGGGACTTCCTGAAAGGATAAAAATCTGAGGGAAGAGGCCTTTACTTCTGGTACTTTTCAGGAGTAGGTAGAGCAGGGACAAGACTCTTCTCAGCTGTTCTCTTGTTACCCCATCATAGACTAAATGAAGGTTGGGATACACTTTCCCAGCCCACTAAAAAGATGTCATTAGCCAATCATATTTTAGTGTTGCCACAAGGAAATAAAAAGCAAGCAAAACACCCACTTTGACAGATTTTTCTTCCTCACATTAATCACAAAGCCTTGAAAAATTCTAGAACTGCTGCTTTCAAACCGGTTCAAAATGTGTTGTAAAATTTTTGTAAGACATAAAGAGTGCAGCTATATAAGGAAGAGCCTTTCATGTCAACGAGTGTTCCTTGTCAAAGCAAGCGAGTCCTTCTTTAGGTATCACACCAATAAAATAACTATATGACATTTTACAATTTAATATGGACAATTATTCAGAAAAAAAAATGTTTTGCATGTTATTATTATTAAATCCATGTTAAATGCATTATGTGCTACATGTCATTTTCTACCAGCTCTGCCATTAACTCCATAACAGCTGGTGCTAACTGTACTAAATTGTAATATAATGAGCTCATATATTGCTAGCAATTACAGAGTTAAGTTGAATAAATCCTCTGAGCATGAAAATAAGTCTGCTTTCTATCTAGCAATAAATTAAAGGTAACATCTGCTTTAATTTAAAATTGCCAAGGTTTTATAGACATATTTAATACATATAAAATATATACATATACAACAGCAATAAACAAAAATCATAACTGAAACAACTTCTTAAAATTTGTTTGACTCCACTGTACCCATCGCATATATCACCACAACACATCATTTAAACACTGGTTGCGCATCGCTGGCTTAAGTCACACGGTAATTATAATGTTAAAACTCCTAAACGTGAAGACCATGCATGTTATTTGTTTGCTACTTTGGCAATACAATTCCTAGATCTTGTGATTTTAACACCATTTTAGGATGCCATGCAGCCATCGTTCAGCAGGAACCCCGTCACACCAATCTCTCTCTTATCCTTCCAGTCCATTTCCTGGGATCCACCACTACCAAGAGGGGCTGGTGACAAAAAGAACATCTCCCTGTCTGCTCCAGGGCCTCAGAGCCACGACGAGGCTTCCCCGTTCCGGAACTACTGTGTACAATACAGTATCAGAGCCACAGGACCACATAATGTACATGTCGCATCTCACAGAGGGACCGGGCTCATCATACAGCACTGTGTCCCTCACACTGCATGAAACACCAATGCCTTTCAAGAAAAAAATATTCATTAGTCAAAAGGGCCTTGTGCTCCAGCTATTGCAACAGCTCTAAGGGGCTGATCACCTCCTGCAGTGCTTTATATTCAGCTCCTGGGCTCAGGAAAGAGCTGGTGTTTGTGAGCACAAACCTCCCGGCCATGAGATATTCCGACTGCAGACACAGGTTCCTACAGAAAGTTTTCTTCATCTTGGACCATTCATTTCAAAATAGCCTACACAGGAAGTAATGCTGTGTCTCTCCAGAACAAGAACAGGATTTGGCCCCAGAGGGCCCCACGTATTTAGGGAAACAACTGCTGTTAAAGAAAGTGTGTGATGGCTGCTGGAAAGAAGCATTTGGCCCTTTGAGAAGAGCTTATGAGAATAAGCCAAGTTATGGCACATTTAGGGGGGAAAATAAATTTTTGATGACTCTAAAATGACACATCTGTGGACAAGTATGTACATACGCATACACTGGAGTCTTAGTCTGTAAAATAACAGTATTTCCTTCTGGATCAAAGCTTAAATTGCGATAGTCCTCAGTCTTACTTAACACATGAGTACTGAGTTAAATTTTTTAAAGTGGCTACTGATTTTCCACACCTTAAATTTTAGGGGCACAATCAAAAATGCCATTACTGCTCCTACTTTTTGAGGAGGGGTCAGCACTTTTGGGAAAATGGCACCTTTGAGAGCATCCAAAGCGGGCATCCCAAATCTGGAGCCATTGAACACATTTCTGCAGTTCCATGGGGCTCAGGCTACTGCAACAGTTTCCAGCATTTCTGGGCCAGTTTCACCCAGCCCCTGTGTACGTACAAACTCCTGAGACAAATCTCAAACATGGCATTTGAGATAATGTTTCTTATCCATCATTATGAACTCATTAAGACTTGTTCTGAATCACTCCAGCAGCTTCCCTGGCACCATCACCAGAAATTAAAGCATTCTGCCCTTTCTTTGATGGGAACTTCACAACTCTGCTTCTTCCCCGTCCATCTACTCGCATTTTAATGCATCACTGGCAGCTACGGAGCTTTGATAGCTATGACAATTCTCAGACTGCAAGGCCACCATGTCCCCTCTTAAATCCCTCCGTTAGTCCCCTCTGTGCCATGATGGTTGTGATCACCGAATTCCTTACAGCCAGCTGGGTGGAATCTGCCCTTTAATGCACCCAGGCATGTAAAATATTTCTTTAAAATGCAATGTGCGTAAAAATATAACAGAAGGAAGGTTCATAAGGAGAAAGACTATGTTTCCTTTGACCAGTTGATACAGTTTGAAAAAGTGGACTGTTCCTTTCTTTCCCATATCAACTCATTTGATAAAGGAAATTCCCTAATCCTTCCATCTCTCACATCCAGAGGGCGACTATAGCAACAGTCCTGCTGTCAGAATGTATACGTTTTACTGAAACCCTCCTCTTAAGCCAGTTTGCTGTCACTTATGCTCCTGCCACATAAAGAATCCACAGAACAAGCCAGTTCTTCACATATAGAGTGCACATATGACATTCAACCTCCACTTTGGTATAAAACTCCAGATGTTGCTGAAGTAATACAGGAAAAAATATTATAACAGTCTTAATACCACATAAGCATTCAATAAATAGATAAAGGGATATAAACGTATGAGCGTATATTAAAAATATACAGCAGCACATTACCCATGTACATGTATACATGCTCAGATCATTACATAAAGTGACATGTGGGAATGTTACAGTAATGCTGCTGATGAAAGAAGGTATATTATGCTGTGGATAGAGGGCTCTATGCATGTTTTATTTACCTGAGTTACAGCAAGTTGTGACTGGCTCTGACATTTGACCATACTGCAGCCTCCAATAAACATAAACCAAACTCTATACTGGCCCTTTAAAGCCATGTTTTTCATTCATTCCATAGGACTGAAATGTGTTGTAATGCTTCTGAAGGGTTTTAATAAATATGAGTATGTATAAAATGCTGCTGCTGATTCAATTACTAAATCACTAGTAACAGCTGTGGCGCTGTGATCTCTTTCGAAATAAATTACGTCGTGGTGATTACCTAAAAAGAAAGGTGCATTTCTCATATGATGTTGTACGATGCATTATAGATTAAATAGGGTGCATACTGTGTATTTATTCTACAGCTTGCTTTTAGTGGAAGTGGGTTGGATATATAGTTGAGATATCCATGTGTCATTTCTATTATACCATATGTACATCTGTGGGAAGGATACACATATACTTTTTTGATTCCTATGCTAAATTTGCTCATTTCATCAGTCAACGTTTCCTTTTCTTAGGACTGATCACGGCTTTAAGAAAAACCAGGGCTTTAGTCTCTCTGTTTCATCCAGTGCATTATCATTGTAACATTCATCTTTCTGGAATGGATTTCATTTTATCTACTTGCATTTCATGGCAATGTAAAATATAAAAAATGCACTTTGATTTTCTAAGGGAACATTAGCACCCAACATTAGTAAGGTGAGAAGTAAAGCTCCTGTTCTAAATAAATTTAACAGACATGCTGGCATCACAGGCAGGGCCATAATATGATTATGTCTTTATTTTTGCATTAACGGTTTATTTTTTTTCTTAAAAGAGATTCTATGCCAATAGGATAAAGGGTACTGCTTCAGGAAAGGCTACTTTCCACTTAAAGAAAGTACAATATATTTTCATTATTAGGAGTAGCAAGGAGCAATTTCCCTCAAAACAATACACCATAATTTATACACATTTTAATGGCAGTATTTTAGAGATGTATGAAAGTAATAGGGCACGGGCATAATCCAACTGAATATAATACAGAAGTCATTAAAACACAACTACTCCTAAAAAGTGAAAAAAATGAAACCAGGCAAGAAATAATTAAAGGAGAGTAGCACCAAAAAATCCTCCATTAGATGTGCTACTGTCGAAGTTCTTTTGACCGTGTTAAGGTCAAACGCTAAGGACTAGGAACAACATAAAACAATCTTTCTAATATTACAAACACACTCTCGAACACTCCGTTAAACTTTCCAACCACTGGCAAAAAACTTTTATCAACTTTATGTCTTAAAAATGCGAGTTTTTGTGGCAGGCCCCTACAGATCAGTATAAATTCAATCCAATTTAAAGCACAGTAACGATGTGGGCAGTCTCAGACTATTACTTTCAATGGGATAGAGTCCCTAAGGATGACATAGACTTAGTCCCATTGAAAGTAATGGGGTAAGCAATCACATGCCATTACTTTCAAGGAGACTCAGTCTATACTATCCATAATAACATGGTAATATAAATCTGGACTGACTCATCAGCATGAAGAATGAAAATGTAAAAGAATGGCAAAGCAGCAAACGTGCACCCTGAGACAAAACCCAGCCCCTTGGTTTCTCTGCATCCATAACTCATCAATGGTGCAAGTTTATTACAGGAGAGCTAAAAAGGCATATGAATGCAAGGTGAGACGGTAAAACCAAGATGAGGCTTCAGCATTTTACAGTATTGTTAGTCTGCATAGCTCCCCTCTTTCACCAAGTACTACACAAATAGTTCTGGTCCTTAAAATCCTCAATTTAATCTTTTTTTTTGTTTGTTTCCTAAATCCACCAATATGAAAAATATTTGTTCATGAAGACTGTTTCTCTATAAAGCTATTTATTTTTTTCCCCCTCAGTGTACAACCAGACAGCTACAAATAGCCTCTGCAATCTTCCACTCTGCAAATCAAAGACATTAATAATATATTAAAAGGATAGATAATTCTGAGCAGGCGGACAGGGTGGTGATTGATCCATTACTGTGCAAATAAGTTTTTACAAGCCATTACCAAGGTAAGATCCACAAAACAAAGAGATAACAAAGCTCCACCATTAAGACAGACACTCAGTTCTGGCTAGTAAATTTTATACGGATTAATAGAAAAGACCAGCTCAAATCCTCCTCCTGATCTAACAATAATGCTCGAGTTAGCAGGACTCAAGAGTAAAAACTGTTGCTAAAAAGTGAAGCGGATCACCCTGCCTTGAACCAGTGGGGTAGATACCATGATTTGTTTGGATGAGGAAGTTTCCATATTCAGCAAATCAGCCAAAAGCATTTCTACAATATTGACACAGCATCTCAGGCCCCTCTGCTGACTTGCCAAAATCTTTACCAAAAATAACCCTAACAAGAGCAACTAGTTTGCATATAAGCCAAATTTTTCTTCTCCATTTCCTGCCACCTTCCTGGGGAGTTAAAAATATTAATATATATGTATGTATGTATTAGAACATTTCATTCTTGCTGGACTGATGGAAAAGTCCTCTGGATATGGAGCAGTAATTAAGAATATTGAATCTTTGCATTCCATAAATTGTTTAAAGGATAAGAGCTAGAGGAAATCACAGGCACCCTAAAAGTTTGGGTAAGAACCCCAGGTAGTGTTACTCATTTCAGTCACGTAGCTGTTTTCAAGAGAATTACATTGCGGTGATGCAGCGAATCAGAGTTTAGTGGTTGTCAAGTTGTAATTGTCAAGGCAAACTCTGATCTTGCTGAATCCAGAATGGATTTTGACATGTCTGGCAGGGGGATAAACAATGTTTTGAAACTAAACTCTTGCTCCAAATCACACATACAAAAAAACCCCAAAAAACAAACCAGAAAACAAAACCAAACCCCAGCACCAAAACACCAACCAACCAACCACCAGCAGAATATAAACCCCTAAGTACATAACAGCTAAAACTATAAAAATATATATAAATATAAAAAAGTATTAAGTGAAAGGTGGTCTATGATGGTAATTTCTGGTTTGCATAAGAGGTGGATATCAGCAAAATTTGGCTCAGCTTTAGGTATATAAATGCTCTACTGAGGGTTTGCTGCAAGAATTGAACCCTACATTTTCCATGCCATACTAAGTTTTTCACTGCAGGCTACTTTAGCTGGGGACTCATTGCATCTTTTAATACCCAGCCTCTGCAAATAGCAGTTTTTCTGAAATTCTCCAATCCCTGTAGTTAAACAGGATCTCTTAGGGAAATAACTCTCAATTTGACTGTTGACACTTGACCAATTTTCGCTCGCTCTTTAAGTGAAGAACCAGGCCAGTTCTCAAAAGGGCATCTTTTTAGATACATAATCACAGCAATTTCACAAGGATAATGTTGTTCCACTGCAAACATTTTCATACGCTACCAGTTTTATCTGCTCTTTCCAATAGAAGATGCTGCCTCGTGCGCTTCATACTCCTGGAGCTTTAACCAATTGCTGCCTTTCCTTTGATGACTAGAGCCAGATTTCAGCATCTCAACACTGGCTAAAAAGTATAATGAACAACTAACTGATGGATTAAATAATCTTGATATGACATTTCCCTTCTTGCTATACACACATACACACTGCAGTTTCTCCTTTCTATTTTTTTAAAGTTGTAGTTTTCTTTTCTTAAGAAAATCTTAAAAAGAAAAAACAGAAAAAAGCTCCTTTCAAGGCAAGACAGACTGTGATTCTTAAAAATTATTAAAACACTTTACTGGGAGAAAAATATTCTTTTGTCATATGAAACACTGAAATTAGACTACAAACTTTGAACAGGACTTCTTTAGTGAAATCTCTACCGTGCATATGTAAAACACAGGTCTTAGTAGAGCAATATGACCCTTTTCCAAAAAGATTTCTGTCTGTGCACCTGCATCTCTGTAAACAATTTTTAAACTATGACAAAAAAGCTTTGACATGCAGGATCACATTTGCAGAAAGTGCTTGTACTGAATAGAAATGTATTCGGTACATGGTGAAGAACAGTATGTATTGTATTAAAAAAAATGATTGCACTTTTAAGTGATTTAATGCTATGTATAATTTCATAAATAATTAATAATGACAAAGGTAGCACAATGAAAACTGCCAGCTTGTGTTTAGAAAATATGCTATAGCATAAATATAGTACAGCACAGATGTATTCAGTTGTGTATTGCATCACACCATAAAATGAGATTAAAAGATTATAAGAATATTAAGAGCATTATAAAATTATGAAAATGATTGCATAAACACAAAAAAAATAAAAGCCCTCAAAACTGTTTTTCCTTAAGTGTCTTCCCTGCTTACTTTAAAAAAGAATACAAGAGGTACACACAGCTCCCAGGAGAACGCACACACCTTTTTGCTACTTTTTTGATCATTTAGCTTTTCAATATGTGTTTCCACAAACAAAGGGTAGCTCTGCTTTTAGAGTTGAATACTCCCTTGGGTTTTTTTATCCAGAGGTGGTGTTTGATCCCACACTCAGACCCATAAGGACCAGCACGCACTGTACATCTTGCAATACTATTTCTCGCCATCATATGGAGCACCTGGTTTCACACCACCCAGGAAGCAGAGGCAGGAATGAGGCTTTGGACCCCTCTTGCACCTGCTGATAACACCTCTTCCTACATGGTTACAATAGCTCGCGTTGACATGATACAGGTTGTAGGGAAAATCTTTGTTGGTGTTGTTTTCAAACAGAAATCCAAGTTCTTTTCAATTATTTTGGTGGATCTGAGGTATGGTAATAATAAAGACAGGGGTTTGCATATTTTAAGATCACAAAAAATATGCAGTAAATAAATCATTCATACATTAAGAATGATTACCAGCGTGTAAAGTGGAATGTTGAATTACCTTAGATATATTACCCACAATGCTTTTGAAGGCAGCAGCTAATTAGCAGGAGAAAGGTCATGCAAAAAATAATGTGATTAGGAGAGGTTGAAAGAAAAAAAAAGCCACATATTTGGACATAGACCAAATTTCCTTTTTGCCACTGTAACTGAAAACCATAGCTTCAATATTTAATGAAATGCTTATGTTGCAGCACCTGGTCACATTGTCAGCATTGCCTAAGCACTGCCTCCCCTGTGGGTCATTACTGCAGCCATCTGAAAGGGGGCAAACTGTTCATCGACTACAATAATGCCAGTCTTTAAGAATCTACAGCTACAAAACAGCAGGAGACAGAGTTACTTTGGCTCTGATCTTGGGAAAAATGGCTGGGGGCAAAATGCTGTTTCCTACCATCAGAGACTATCCAGTTAGCAATAATTCTGGAAGTCAAAGCCCATGCACAAGCCCCAGCTTGGCTGCCCTGCTCTGCTTTTTCTCCCTTTGCAGAAAGCTGCAGCTCCTGGTGAGAGATCCTTGTCAACAGGAAAACAGTAGTTCACACTACCCTGCTAATGATCCAATGCATCAATAGCTCAAACAATCACAACAAGCAGATGTCCTAAGTTAATATAGACTTTCCTGGGATTTTCCTTGTGAAACACGGCTTTAAAAGGCATTAGTCTTTTGTCCTCACTAGAGATCTGCTAAATCCTGGCACCAATTCCTTGGGTATGTGAACCCCAGCCTAATGGAATTTAATTACTTTAGTGGTATTAATCATCTGTACAGTAGAGCAAAGAGTATTTTATTACCACTTTTAAGGGTTATCGGCACATTTATTTCAAATGAACTGTCAAACTGCATTACGTGTCAAGCATGCCAGGTTGGAATACTGCAGCGCAGGTGAAAAGACATTTGCTGCTGAAAACTCTTTGATATAATGAGGATGCCTCTGCTGGGCACAGGAGACATGGATGCAGCTTATTTAAAGTGAAAAACAAAACAAAACAAACTATCATTGATTTAAATTATTTCTTTTTGCTCCTTTTTTGGTCAACTTCTAATTTTTGGCGGTTTCACTCCAAGCTGGAAAGGCTGAGCAGAGACACCACTTGGCAGCAAATGACCTGTGACACTGTTACAGGATTAGTTACAGAAGAGCAATACCAGTCTTGTCCATTATCTAACAACAAACACCAGCTCAGTAACACCAGGTTTCTCTAATTCACTTAAATACATAAAATCCTTTGCATTCACATACATGGAAAAGTGTATTTTCATCCAGCATAGCTCCTACAGTTTCTTTGGGGAATAAAAAATAATCCTAAAAGATGCCAGTCAGGTCATCAGCATCGTACATGAAAAGATGCACATTGTTTGGAGTTTCCAGCCCCAACAATTCAAACAAAACACCCTGATGCTCATTTCTGTTTGCTGGGCACATTGAAGCACATTTTGCATGCTGTCGACTTGCAACTGTACCTAAAATGCAGCAAAAATTAATACCTGTTGAAAGATTTTTTGATCTCTTTGGTGTGAGGTTTCTCATTTTGTTTGGCTCCCAGACTCTCCATAGGTTTTAGACCTGTCCTACACCTGGTTAAAGCATATCACTTTCCTCTCATTGTCTCTCAGACGTTTTGCACTGAGTAGCAAATGAGAGCAATTTGTGACACAAGATACTACGACATGTGGGAAAGACACATAATTAGTGTCAGAATGAATGCATTTGCTTTTTAAAGCCTATTTGTCCTAGGATTTCAAATGAATCAAGCTGCTATGTCTCTCTCAACAGCTCCATACTGCTGTATAATGAATTAAAAGCTAGTGTTGCTAAAATGTGCAAGCTTCAGGAATAAAATGACTACTGTATGCATCTCAAAACCAGGGATGAGAGGATCTTAAAAGGCTCTAAACTCTAATGTAGCCTATTTTAAAGCTTTCCAAAAAACTATCCCATTTTGCTAAACGGAGAATTCTCAAATGAAATCACCCCTTTCCTTGACAGATTACTATGAATTTACAAAGCTACTTCGAATCTTGTCTTTTTAAAAGGAAAATGTCACACTTGCACCCTCTGGCCCTATAAGTATCATTCAGGTTTGACCCGCCAGCACTCACACGCAGCATCATATCTCAGTGGTCCTATAGTCACAGCTCTCTGGCCATTCTCAAATTCTTCTCCCCTCTTGCCAGAGGGGAGAATCCATCACCATTTCCTCGCAGATACTCAGCCCCATCAGCTGCCAGAGAAGGGGCACAGCCAGGCACTATCAGTGACACAATTACACCATTGTCCCGCACCCAGGGCCAGCTGGGACCAGCCCTGAAGAGGAAAAGGCACTTGGGACTTTTTGCCCACTCTTTGTATTTACACATCAGCTGAGACTCTTTCCAAGACTGCACCTCCAACCGAAGGCCACTCCTGTTAACATCTTATTGCAAAGAGGAAAGTGTTTTTTGACAAATTAGAACCAAACTGACTCAGAAAATGAGGAAGGCTCTCCTTGTGATCATGTTCTTCAATGCCATGTGGCCTATACACTATGCCTCTTCTTGTACAATATTGATACTTTGCCTTTCTGTACTCTAAAGATCTTCAGTGGATTAAAAAGGCAGAAATGTGACGCTCGGAGTCTCTTCCGCATGAGCTGAGAAGCGGATGATAGGGACCCAAGACAGCATTTCTCTTTTGGGCACTTGTAATCTTGATTCATTCCCCTTCTATTAACTGAGGTTGGTCGTAGCAGAAAAACAACTCTTTAACAGGACATGAGGTTCTCCTAGAATTAACATTCTGAATAAGTCCAAATAACTAGGCTTTGATCAGGGGAATAATGCATTAGCAACAGGAGAAGAGAGGGGTTAAGCAGAGAATCTCTGCAGCTACCTCACTGATGATAATGCCAAACATACACTGGGACAACAGGACCAATGCCCAACAGGTCACAGACGCATTTGACAAGGGGACAGCACTTGTTTTTTCAACATTTCCCACAGAAAACCCCTTCAGAAACGGGCAGCATGTCTCACATCCCAGACCCCCCCAGACATCCCCACAATCTCCTGCTGCAGCCGAGCCCTCCCCAGCTGCAAAGGTGCTGAGTATTTCTCAGCCAGCTGCATATCCCGTTAGATGACCTGGCCAGCTAATAGCAAAGCACTGTTTTTAAATGCCACTTTATGATTAGGTAACAAAACAAACACACACGTGTTACTGCGAGATAAACGTCTCGAATGCAGTCTGAGATACAAGGCACAGCCAGATGCCTTCAGTGACCCTGAAAGAATGTTATCTTAATGTAATGCACACCTTTGACTTCCTTGTTGTGTTTAATGCATAAAGTAGCCTCAGACACAGGTTCAGGAACAGTTGTGATATATCCCACATGGGAAGTGCGGCACTGGACTAGTAAGTATTTCATTTCAATATTTAGAAAGATATTGCTAGATCATGTACCAGGTAACAAGGCAGATTTATTGCTCTATCTGAGGCGTTATGTGTATCCCTGCTGCGGCGCTCACACAAGCAAATCCCCAAGAAGTCTCAGAAGGCGTTTTGCTCATGCAGAGTGAAGAATCAGACTTAGGAAAAGGAACACACACTGTACTTTAAAGTGAACATTCACTTTTAAAAATAAGGAAATGATTTATCGATATAACGTCACGAAACTTTAAAAACCATATAGTAAGCCCAGTCTTGGTCTGATTAAAGCCAACAGGCGTCCAGTAAAAAGGCAGCAGAATTGGGCCCAAGTCTTAGAGGATTTGAGACCCATTTGCTTTTACAGCATTTACTGGAAAGAAGCAAGCCCACTTTTTCCAGGAAGAAAGGGCATGTTTCTTGCCTTGTTCTCAGCATTGTGTCTTCTCTCCAGTAAGTCTCTGGCCGTCATTTTTAGCATCCATGGGGTTGTACAAGCTAAACGCAGGGAATTATAACCATGAAGTTCAAAGTACAGCCCTACCAGCTTTCAAAGGAACTGTTAAAAGCAAGCATTTGATGGGCCAGGAGTGTCAAGACTTGCATATAAGCTGAATTTTAAAAAAAAGAGCACTCATGGAAGTCAATGGGATTACTTACAGTGCATAAAGTTAAGCACGTGCATACATTTCAGGAAGCCTCATGCAGGTTACAAACACCCGTTAACACTGTGCTTTGCTGAGCTTCCTCGCAGCATTTCCAAGCTGGCAGAAGTGTTCTTTCACTAAAACCTGAGCGTGTGGCCAACGGCTGATGCTGTATGACTTAGCTTAACCTATGGATGCTTTTAAAAAGGATCTCACATCAGCCCAAAGATGTTTGAAAGTAGCTGATGCAAGCACTTTGCTGGGAGTCTCTAGTGCTTGCCTTTCCAAAGCAGCCTTTCCCTTCTAGTTCAGGTTTTAGCATGCTTTGGTTTGGGGTTTTTGTTTGTTTCTGTTGTGTGGTTCGGGTTTGTTTTGGTTTGGTTTTGCTTTCCTTTCATGTACACATTAAGTGGTTCTTACAGGCTTCTCGATAATAAGATAAAACAGTGTTTGGTACTGCGGAGGATTCTCTGACTTGCAAAGCCTACCTGAACACTGTTATTATTATCATCTTGTTGTTATTTGCCTGACACCACAGAGGTGTGCTGCTCATTGCTAGGCTACATTCCTGGGTTTTCTGCAAATAATTTACTCCAAAATTAAACACATGGTTCCTGTTCACTGTAGCCACAACATAGTAGCATTTCACTTTTACCAAATTGCTCTTTTGTCCTTTCATGAATATGTTTGTAGAGTTGGTGTCAACAAATCAAAATGCGCAGCTCTGGAAACAGAAGTGAGGGGAGCACATCACAGGTCCCAACCTGCATTTCTGGTCCGGGCTCCACGCTGCTGCCAGCATTCAGCTCCAGGCAGCAGCTCCCCAGGCTCACATGTGCACCTACCTAATGCACCAGCAGTCCATACCAATAATTGTGGTGTCCAACAGCATCTGCATCAAGCCTGCAGCCCCCTCAGAGAAGGTTTCCTGCAGCCACAAAGCAGGTGGCCGCTGGGAACGTGGTTACACAGGCACCGTTGTGCCCTGAGCTCGCTTGTGCACAGGTAACAGGTCCCTGAGCATGGGCCAAGGTACAAACAACTTGGGGAAAGCTACTAGAAGCTCAAATCCTGAGCCATTCCCCAGACATCTGTAACCCAGTCACCTTTGCCATCTAATACAAGATCTGGCTGATTACCAGTTTCAATTAGTTGTGCAAGAAAAACACAGGCTGCAGACTCAAGATCAGCAAGCCAGAGGCTCCTCTTAGACTGAGCTGCAAGATGACTATGCAAACGTTTCCCAGGCCAACAGAAAACCCTCTGCATCATATATGTCTCTCCATCAACAAAAGAAGGGAGGGAAAACCACAAACATCAAATTCTAAAACCTTGCAGAATTGAGGAATACAGCCATGGCTCCAAAGGGGCAAGCATTAGGAGCTATTAAGTGTGCAATGCTCTCAGAGAATTGCAAATACTTTGCTAGCAGTCAGTCTCATTTAGATTTTGCCCCAAATTAACTACTCTCAATTAAGATATCTAATGGAATTCATTTAAAAAAAAAAACAAACAACACCTTATACTTGATCTAATCAGAACGAAGATTTTTATAAATAAATTTTGCAAGGAAAAAACAGCTGAAATTAAAACTCCTTGATATTTGAAGATTGGTTTCGACCTAATTTCAATTTTTAATTAACAGTAAAATAAGCAATGATAAATTGAGAATGCTTTGACGTTCTTCACAGAACTTCGCATGATTCTGAAGTTAAACTACATCATTTAACATGATTTCTCCCTGCCTCCAAGACTACAATTACTTTTATTGGAAAGTAATTGTTTCTCATCTGCTGATTTGTAAGGAATATCTGCAGTCACACCACAGCCGATATACTGACGGGAAACCTACGCATAACATTTCAACAATCAGGTTCTGTTTAGGATCGTTCTATTTATTTTTCACAGATGCACTTGTTTTCTAATGCAAAAAGTATCAAATATATGTCTCACTTTTAATTTGAATGAAATACATGGTTACACACCTGGGTCAGTTCTGCACCAAGACAGATACACAGTTTGGATGGAAAATCCATTTGGAAAATGGGTCAAGAGAAAACCAGACCATTGTGTCCACACAGTCAAGCCCCTGCAATGCAAACTAGGAAATATTTCTTAAAGTTGCCACTTCAGTCGCAGGCCTTAAGCAATAATGGAAGTAAATGCAGATAATTTATTTTTGTAAGTACAATTCAGTATGGAAAAAACAAACCAGCCAAACAGTATTATAAACTCGGTTCCCCCAGATTAACTGGACACATTGATTCCAGGTCTACTTCTCTGGAGACGTGCAGATTTGAGCATCCTTTCTGGGAAGTTTGGAGCACAATAGTTACGTACCTTTAACCAATCTTAATTAGACAACTCCTCCCACACAGAGGTGACCAAGAAGGGGGAGGAAGGCACATCTTCATTCCTCACTGAAAATACAACTGCTTCCGATAGCAGGTGTGAATACACCCAGCACTTCCAGCAAGGGCTCATCCAATTCAAAACACATCCTCAAGTGTTTCAACCTAGTTTACCATGAAGAAGAACCTAAAAGTGTCTGTTCTCCCTGATCTGACAGATGGGAAGTGACAAGCTATAGTTTTCCATTTAGGGCTCCTGTCCAGAGTACACAAAGTGAGGTCCAGTGCATCTTTGTCACTGCTCTGTCACACCTCGCTCACTTCAAAGCACAACGCCACAGCCTTGGGAAACTCACACCATACGCTGCCCTACAGAGTTTTCCTTCATGCTTTTATGCAACCCCGTAGGCATCCAATGCGCTTCATCATACAATTAAATGGGATTTTTTTCACTCGAAACCAAGCTCAATGCTTGAAAATGCAAATAACTTTGAAAATAGCATTTCTGTGCAACAGATGTTATTCTTATTGTGTTCACATACTTGGTTGAAATATAAAGCCTAATTTTCTCTCTCAAAAAAAGAAAACATAACTTCCGACAAAACAAAAGCAAACTGTGATAATGAAGGTACTGTAGTATGCATCAGTACATTCCATTCTGGAACTGTGTAATGCACAGTGGTTTTGTTTCACGATTATAAAAGAACGAGTGTCACCAATTGTTTTTATTATTATATTAATACTCTAGTCACATACAAATTCAAATCCATGACTGAAGACCTACAAATGGAATATGACCACCCTCATTCTTACTCTCTTCATGATCTTTATGATAGTTGCATCTCTTCCTAGTAATGCAGAAGATCTGTAAAGATCAGCTTCTCCCTCAGGCACCATTTCTTTTGGAACATGTGAAAAAATTGTTCACCTAGGAACATCCCCAGTTTTATTTTTGAAATAGGCAACCAAACCGTGTATGAAATGAACAGCAAACAATCATGAAACAGTGGCTTCTATTGTTAATTAAAAAAAAGATAATAATTCAAAAGCCAGAGAATCATGAAGTTAGTTTTCTTTAATGAATGTAGGAAAATGACTGTTGCAAGATAAGCTTAGGACACTAGGTCAGAAGAAAGACCAGCACTCAGTAACTCCGTTATTAGAAGAAAAAAGTAATTTACCAATAGCAGAGGGAGTATTAGTATTACCTAAAATTTTCGAAGCATATCAAGCACGAACACACTTAAAACTGGTAGTAGACCAGTTCTGACCTTTGTGAGACTCTCAACACCAAGTGCAAGCGTTGTAGCAGCTCCCGGCCCTTTTCTCCGTGCCCATACGGGGAAGCCGCGGGTTGGTGAAGCATCGTGCAAGTGCACACGGTCAGTCCAGCCCAGCTCTGCCAAGGGACACAAGGGAGCAGAGAGTTCCTTTGCCACAGCTTCTTTCACCGTGTCAGCGCAGGGCTGGGAAAAGCCTGGCCAAACTTTCTTGGTGCAGATAACACTCAAGACTTCGGATGTGCAAGTTAATTTGACAAGACAGAAGTTGACAGTATATGCAATCAGTTATTTAGGGATCTAATTGAAATTGGTGATACAAGCAGTCTGTCAGATTGTATCAAGAAACTTCACTATTAACAAAAATCAATACTAAATCAATAAGATTCAAGTTGAATATGTGCTCTAGTAACAGTAACAATGCATCAGGAATTTACAAGCAACACACAATGCTTTTGCCAGCTTTCATCTCCGGATTTTGTATCATGTACAGAGTTCCTAAAATAACTGCACTTGAAAAATAAGTGTGTGTGTGTTTATACATATAAAACTAAAATGAGAACTGCGCAGCTAGTTGTATAGTTAGCGCTGTCTACAGATAATTAGCATCCTGGATGTCTCCACAGTACATGTGTTGACTATGCTTTTTCAGATACAAGAAATATCTGGGCTTTCGTGTTATTTAAAGGAGATAAATGCTGAAATTGTCTCTCCCGCTTACATTATGCCAAAGGAGAATGTCTCCTTTGTAAAGGCAGCTCACATCTCAAGACCTGCAGACTCTTCAGGTGTGTGACACAATAATAAAAGACAATAGCAAAAGTAAATTAAAAAAACATGGGCCACCATACAAGATACTGAAATGTTTATATGTGCAAATCAAATACTGATGTTATGCTACTTCTGTAATTTCTCATATCTGTGACATTTCTACTGTCACAAATGCTGCAGGTTATAGCTCCCATTTCCCTTCATCCTCACATGGTTCTATATTCCACATTTCTTTTTCTTTTGGAACACAGGAAAGCACTGCAAGAGGGGCTGAAATGTTACATTAAGAAAAAAAAATGTCAAATCAATCTGGTTCAAACATCAACACGAATGCACTGGCGGGGCTGGAAATTGAGATACTGGGATACTTTCTTGCCATTCCCAACCTAAATAAGTTGAGGCATCAGAAACCTGCACTGAAACTTATTCTCTCACAATTCATATTTCGAAGGCCAAGATCATTTCTGAAGTTTCTGGTCCAGAGACCAGAAAAAGCATTTATTGCTATGCCTGGGTGGAACCTAAAAGGCTGACTCCTTTTATCATGGATACAAACACCAAAAAAATCTTGTTTTCTCAGTCTATAAAATCCTACACACTTTACGCCAGTGTAAATCACTGTGCAAGTGAAACGATATGAAGAACATAATGGAGTGGTATGGAAAAGAACAAAAAAAAGTATGGTCACACCATGTGAATCTTGACTATTGTTTTATATGCTGCATAAGTAATATGACATGAATTATCTCATTAGAATCCCAGTGTTTGGGATTTTTTTCCAAGTTAGTGCAACTTCTCTTCAGTCTCTGCATTCCTCAGCACATGAGAAACCCAAGCTTGAAGGAAGGAAGGCTCAGTTTCGTTCCATTATTGATCTATCAGACAAGAACTTAATCAATCTACTTTATAAGCTATTAAAGCAGAGCAAGAGAAATGAACTCACCTGATACATCCACCATTGATTGCTTCTTTCAAGAACTGAATGTCAGCCTTATCTGCTACTACAGCTGTGATTCCATTTTTCAGAAACAAGTTTTTACCCTCATTAGCTCCCCAGAAATAGTGCAATTAAAACTGGATTTTCAACAAAATAGATCATATAATCAAAATGAAATGGACAATGCTTTCTTAAAAATTTAATTAGCTAAGTGTTTTCTGAGAGCACTGAGACAATAGGATCAAGTCCACTTAAGACAAATCTTGTAATAAAACATAAGCTAGCCCATGTTGTGACCACCCCATCACTTGTTTAAGTGGAAATTTTGCAGCCAAGCAGATATGGAATCCAACAAGAGGAATTTACACCTCACTGGATCTATTGGGAAAACAAAACGTACTTGGTATAAAATGGAACGCAGGGGATTTTCAACATTCAGGTTATCAATTTTAGGCCAGTTTAGCAACAACTGAAACATTCCAATTTGCTGAACCATTCAAAACAATTTCAACCATTCAACCCAGCGTTACCTACTTCTCTGCCCAGTAGCATCATGCCTCCTGGAAGCTGTAGCTCAAGTCTTTCCTCCAAAACCTCCCTCAGAACACAACAACTGAACCATCTTTCCTTCAATTCTGGCCCTGCCTCCTTGCAGGGAGTTTAAGGGCCACAGGACAGTGGGTAGATTATGTGAAGTGTCGTTTACAATTGCTGAGCCTCCTCCAGAAGGGGAAAAAACTTGGTGCAAATTACAGCTGAACTCCAGGTCTTATTGCCTCTGTTATCACCTGTTCTGTGATGTAGCACCACGAAGGGGAGGAAACTGAATGCGGAAGCGATTGTAGAAAAACAAACAAAACATTTCTATTTCAAACAAACTGCTGGGTTCTTTTAGCAAGAGAAGATTTTGATGTAATTGAATGTATTTGTAGGTGTTCACTCTAGTAAACACTGTGACGGCTGGCAGCTTTCATTTGATTTGAGATAGAAGCGATGATAAAAATCAGAATTTCCACTGGATGGAAATCTTGAGGTTTTCCTTGCTTTGCCAGGAGCTAATGCATACATAAATTAGGATTGTTAACTTCTGACAGCTAAGAAATGCCTGAGTAATGCAACTTTACATTCATTATCCCCTACTGCTATATTAGACAACTTGTTATCACTTCTGCTTTTGCTATCAGAGCACTTTGTGTGTGTGTGTCTTTCCTTTTTTTTCCTACCTGTCGCATTGAAAAAACAATATTTACATGCTTATTAAAAGTCTTTGAGATGCAAAACTGTCCACTTGTGACTATTCACTTCTGTAATTAAACTCTATGCTTTTATCCCTGGCCAAGGAGAAAACAGAGTGAGTTCTCCAAGCTCTAAGTACTTTTAAGATGCCAACAAATCTTCCTGGAATCTCAGACGGAACAGAATGGAAAGCATTTCGTCTTGCCAAACAATAAAATAAAAACGTTGCTTAGAGCTCTTTTAGTTTTTTTTTCCTTTACTAGAAGGAAAACCCCCAGCCTTTGCTATTAAACATGTCTATTTTCATGGGAAATCCTTCCATTTGCAATATCTGCATATCATGTTTAAATATCTCCCCCAGGAAGTTATACCACTTAATAATGCTCCTGTTTATTTATTGCAAAAATCAAGGCTAGCTGGAAGTCCATTATGAGAATCTTTTAGCAAATTTAATTAATTTGTAATTAATTTTATTGGTATTTATGAGAGAAATCTTTAATCAGCATAATTTAGGCTGAAAATTACAATATTAACTAATATTAATTAAACAACAATGTAATAATTTCAATAGTTTTAATTATTTTTAGATTAAATTACCTGCTAGTCAATTCTACACTGCTTTTGAAATTAATTAGCCAACTTAAGCATGCTCTGTACCCACTAATCTACCAAGGACAGGACACGATGTCTGAACAAGCCAAGAAAAACCACTTCCCAATGTCACAGCTTAAAAAACTGCTTTTTAATACTATTTTTAAATAAGCCATGGTCTGTTTAAACTCGGGGCATGTCTTTAGATCATGTGGGGCATTGGATTTTGGAGCTGACTTTCATTTTAGTCTCTTTCCAGCCCATGACAGCATCATCTCTTCTTGACAGAGCATTTAGTGTAACCGCATTATTTGTGTGGGACACTGCAGAGGAAACAGGGGGTATCTCATCTATCTCACTTCTTTGCAGTAACTCCATTCCTTTTCCAGGGCTAAATACTAAAAAAACAGGGTTTTAATTGCTACCATTTCACCTCTGCACTGTGGCCCCATTAACAAAATATGGCAAATGAATAATTTGCCTCCTGATCTGGGACCCTTAACAGTTTACACTACCAAGACCTTCTCCACCATCACAGGAGTGTTTTTAATGAGGGACGGGGATTTCAATGAAGAGCCTGAGATCTCCACAATCAGGAGGAAATTTAGGTTTCTTTTTACACATGCTTGAAGTGAAAAGGGGTAAAAGAGCAGCATGTTAACTCCAAACTTAATTGGAGCAAGTAAATCTTGCAGCAGATGGACAAGTATCTGTCAGGTCATCAATAATATCTGTTGCCCATACAGAACAGTTTCTGCTTCCTGCTGAATTCTTGCAGCTAGAGAAGCCCTTCTCCTTCCCACATAAACAACGTAGTTAATGGCAAAATGTTATATACCTTACAGCCTCAATTCAACTCCTGCTGGTACAGCTGTAAAGCTCTAAGTTTGTTCCTATCTAGAAGCTGTACTTCAGTTTGCACAGCTTTCCACCTTTCAACTCTCCTCAGAATTTTCCAGAAAGTGAAAAAAAGGTGGAACCACCATGTTTCTTCTGGTTCTTACTATTCTGAGGTTCATTGTGATAATATCATCCCTCTCACTTACTGTCTATAACCAGTAACAAAAGAAGACATCTTGCTGCGTTCACTGCTTCCTTTCTTAACCAACAATATTCTTTTTATCTGTGAGGAACAGCATAGCATTTGCAGGGTATGGATCTACATGCACGTTGGCATATAGCATATCCACGCTGGTTTAGAACCTCGGCCTCCTCTGACATCAATATGCTTCCACTGATCTCTGGGCCACCCAGACGAGGACCACAGTGAGTAAATATTTCAGTCTTACAGCAACTTCCATGCACCTGTTTGTACTTCAGGCATGGCAACTGGCAGACTCAAAATTCTCTAAACGGCAGCCACGGCTTTCAAAAGCAACTCGGCATTTGGGGAATCTGAGGTTTTTGTGCCTGACTTGGAGCTCCTTGAAGGGTCATGAATTTCAAAGGGCAGCCTTGCAAATTTGGAAACTCGGGCCTTTCCAGGGCAAATCAGCTTGGAGATGGACTGGCAAGTCAAATTTGAAAAGGATGCTGGTTATTTTTGCTTTCATACTTCATTTTTTTTTCTGTTATCAGACCAGATATTAAACAGATTTGATCATGGCAAAGCTGTTCTAGATCTAGAAAGCAGGATGGAGAACCAAAGAGTGCTCTAAAGGTAAAGTGTATACCCAAAGCAATACATTATCTGTCAGGCTGCCACCCTTATTTGCTTCAAAATTTCTCAATAAAACATCTCCACGACCTTAAAGAAATTATTCTGCATTACTCCAATAAATAAAGACCAGGTTTTCAACTGTATTTTAGCAGCCCCAGTTTCTTAGGTGCTTTGGGAACTCTTACCGTGTGTTGATTTAGACCTTTAAGATCCTAAGAATCTTAGAAAATCTCTTTTGAGCGTTGCAGGATTGGCATTTTCCTCTGAATGTCACAGCAGATACTTACAAGAATCTAGTATGCTTTATAGGGAAAAAATAAAACAAAAAGCTGACCTTTCAATAGAAATCGTCCAGGTTGGCACCCACAGAGTTAAACTGGCTAAGTCTACAACAAAAGGAAAAATATTAGCATTGCTATCTGTGTAAACGACATTAGTAGAAAGACTGAATTATCTTCTGAATTATTTTATTCCAATTATATTTTGATATAATTCAAGGTCTAGTGATTTTTTTAATGTTTGCAGTCCCTCAGTTTAATACCAGAAAAGCAATCAGTCATTTGCTGCTCAGACACCAAGTGGCTGGAATAGTTTTTCCTTCCATTTGAAAAATATACAATCTGTATTTGCCTTTAAGTATACATTAGATGACTATTGTAAGTGATTCGTAATTGTTTTTAAATTGTTGGACTTACTTTAATATATATTTGCAGTTATATATTATAGTTGTTTAAATGTTCATGTTATAAGCAGAGTTTTTGGATTAACAAATTGTTCATTCAGCTTTTGGTTTTTAGAAAGGGTAAATAGGGAAAAGACTAAAAAGTGCTTTATTAGAGCACATTTTATTATCTTGCTTATTGAAAATCTCCTCTCTAACCACTGGTAATATAAAAAGCTGAAAAGAGACCTAGAAAAATAAGCAAAATGATCTATTTGGAAGGCCACATTATTTCTGTGTTGAAAGGCAATATAGGAGTCAGCTCAAGACTTAGGTTTTTACCTAGTTCAATTTTCTGAGTTTTCAAGGGCTCCTCTAAATACAAGGCACATTTGTTTACCCAAAGGTTTAATTTTAAACTAACATAATTCAGTACCAAAGCAGGCACAGGTATTTTACTTAGACTAGCTTTATTTTGGTTTAGTTTCATGAGAAAGCTTGTCTGCGCAAAGAATACATGCATTAACTTAGTTGAATTGGTACAAATTTAGAAAAGGATGGACGTTGTACTATTGACACTCTTGCCAGCACCACTAGATAGGATTTGTGGCATACGCATGTGCCTGTAGATGTAATATCTCACGTTTTGTTTGCAGCATAATGCTCACATGGATGGGTCATAGTGTAAAAACTACGTTCTGTTTTCTCTGCTTGTACTATTTGGTATGTTTCCTTGTGTAAATAGTAGAATAAGGAAAAAGCCATGTGATCACATGTGCCTGTGTGGGAACACCTTGAACACTTCTCTATGTCTTAGATGAACCCCCCTCCATAATTTCATACAGCTATAATATAGTTTCACACACCTAGGAACCCTGCACAAGGTACCTGACATGGACAGTGAAAGACAATCCGGCATGAGTTCAAGATCGAAATAAGAGATGGTGCCCAGGGGAGCAAAGACATAGGAGGTGGCGTGACTTGGCCATCACACAGAAAGCCTGGGACACAGACCCAGCACAGCCTGGAAAAGCCCCATGTCAGGGCTCAGCCACCCAAACTCCTGAGGGATTTTGGTGAAAGTCAAACTGGTAGTATGAGAAATCCTAAAGACAAATATTAAACTCTAGCAAACAACCATTTCCAGTGCCTCGGGTCTGCATAACTACGCCATCCAAGAGCAACCCTTCTGTCGCTGAAACAATTGTTGATCCAAACGGAAATTAAAAAGCAATTTACAAACTTACTATGCAATAAGAATTGTGAAGTAGATGTCAGAAAAGACACTTGAACTAGCAGGCTAACACAGACAGCATGGGATTTTTTGTGAGGGCTAAAATTTTCCTCCTTATTGATGTGACGAAGCCTAAGCTTATTGACTTTCAGAAGCCTTCCAGTCTTATTTATTATCCTTGGCATTTGAGAATGGAAGTGGTTTTGTGGGATCAAACATAGGTCATTACTGTCTAATGGCCATTTGTTAGTCTATACAAACTGAATTTGGAAGTTGCAGGTCCGATTCCTAATGTACGCTTGCCATTCTTATTTATCATCATCACCACACCTGCCATCCCTTGGACTGGCTTTGTCAGGAGAGCAGCGAGGGACGGAAGAAGCGGGATCTCTCTTAACCAGAGCCTGGTGGCTCCAGCGAGGGCTGGAAGCCTCTAGGGCAGGCGACGGGGAAAGCGGGTCTCTGCTCAGCCAAATTCATAACAACAGTTGGTTGAAAATATCTTAACGTATATGAAGAAAGTGGCTAAGGCTGCACACACCGCACATTTAGACATAACATACCAATCATGACACACACCATTCAAGCTTCATTTTCACAGTTACCTTGACACACATCTAGAGCTCTGCCATTATTATTTTTGCAGTATCTCATGCTTGCCTTCATCTCTGGGAACTATTTACATCTACTTCTTACAACACTGAGTTTCTCACATGTGTATACTTGATCCTTACACGGATTTCAGACATAACCTTTTGCAGTATTCTAGCGTATATGTGGAGATAATGAAGTCACCCCAAAGGGCATTCCCATAAGCAGTAAGAACCTCAGAATTGATCACAATCAGTTACACCATCAATTCAAGGTAACAATTATCCTCCTTCTTTTGTTCCTTTTTCCTTATGTACTTAAGTAGCAGAGTTGGAAGGGAAGCTGTTCCCTTGTGGTTAATAATTGATTTTCTACCAATCAGAGCTCGGGATGGGCTCAAGCAGACCTACAATATTTTAAAAATTAATTCTATTTTAGACAGGTCAAGGTATAGCCTCCGTATCAGTTGACAGACTGTAAAACCCAGACAAAGAGAAGAACTACACAACAAGCTGCAATGTTCATTACTCTCACTGTTCCTACTATTGACTAATTTTGAGTAAAAACTACGGCTAATTGTCTTTTAACATTTAGCAAGCATATGTTCATCTAAATCTTACAAGATCAGGTGACACAGGATATCATCATCTGAAGCATAACTTTATTTTTCTCAATTTACGCAGTGGTAGAACTGCTACGAAAACAAAATCCAGAAAATAGCAATAGCGAAATATTAATACGGGGATAAGAATTTTTCACTATACTCCCAAAATTAAGACTAAGATTTGATTTGAAGTTATTGTATATTTTCTTTTAAAATATTTCATGTGGAAATTTAATTGACACATTTATATAAAAAAATCCAACCTTAAAATCTGTTGGGATTTTAAATTTTGGCTGACCTAAATTCTTCTCTCAGATGGAAGTCCCTTGAATTGCAATGTGAGTAGGACATAAATATTAGAAGAATTTGGCAACCAACAAACTTCTGTTCAAAATACGCAAGAAGTAAGAGTAGAAGTATTTGGCGCATATATATTTCTGGTAGGATTAACAGCACACTAAAAAGGAGAAAAGGCTCCTTTCATTGTTATGACTAAAAACTGTCTGTAGCAAACAGCCCTGCAGTACTGCAATGTGGGTTAGACATTTGTTGATTTAATCCTGTGTGTTGTTCTAGTAGACTTGTATACAAACAGGATATATTTCAGAAATATGTTGTTATCACAGCAAGGGAAATGAAGTATTTAGTTAAAAAAAAGGTCATTATGGGTCTGCCATTTATCAGGTTAAAAGTCTAGGCAATGCATGCATTCTGTTTACACACAAATACATTATTGATTTGTAGCAGTTCATTCATTTGCATTAAAAAATCTGTATCTAAATACGAGCTTCAGTTTTTAGCCATATGTAGTATGAGCTTGACAGACTAGATGGTATTTCAAAGTGTATGCCTTACAGAAGGCAAAATGAGAAAATATTGAAGTTCTGCATTGCAGAAAACAGAAGATTTTTAACAATGCATAGGAATATGAGATATCTTGGTTAGATTTTACCTGTTCTCAAGGCACTAGAGCTACACACTTGAAATGTATCTTCTTTCAACAGCCTTGCAGATTTGGTATCATATCACTTGAGACATTTGTTTGAAGGCAGACAGCAACTCTGTTTTAGAAGCAAAGCCATTTAAATCCCATGCAGACCCAGATTTTCACATCCTATTCCTATTGCAATGCCTACAAGTTTCCACAGTACAAAACAAAATGATGCTGTTCTACAGACACACATGTACATAAAACTTTAAGAAAATGTTCTAACGTAACCAAATGAGGTTAAAGAGAATAGCAGTAGAGACACCCTCAAGATTTAATTATTCAAAACAATCATTTATCATCTGTTCCTACTTCTGAGCTACATATGTGTGTACTCCAGAGCTAACAGTGGGGACGGCAAAACACAGTTGCTGCAGTTTGTTTTTGGCTTACAGGAGACCTTTGGAGTTTCTATCCTGGAGACAGCACACACACAATCGCCGGAGCAGCAGCCAGGTCTGGATCTGCTGCACCCATTGCTGAGCTCTCCCGACTAATTATTTAACCTTTTCCCTTTCCCGCCTGTCTTCTATTAATCTGAAGATTCCCAGGCTTCACATTCTGAAACTTTTCTTTTTCTTTTCATCAGAGTTACTTGTTTCAGGTTGTTCAGCCAGCTGAAGGGGAGTTGTGCAACAAAACTGGAGTGCTCACTGGCTAGGGCAGTAGAATTTTGTTTACAATGTACATACATGAAATCCCTGGCCTCTGTTTCACAGCCAAAAACACACGTTAATTTTCTACAAACCAGGTCACGGCCATGTAGCTAAATAAGGTGAATGGAAATATACCTAATCCCAGAAGGGACAAGATGTCATCTTTTACTTACACCATGCACTTACTTACCTTGTGCTCAGTGAACGTGATGAAATTGTCCTCTTTCTCCCATTGCAGCATATTTAACATTTCAAAATGTTCTACAAATACACTACAGGACAACAAAAGGAGGGAGGACACAGTCAGCCTGCCTTTGGGGTACACTGACACGGATCCTGGGATGGGTCTTTACCAGAGAGCCAGCAGGTCTCTGTCTCTGGGCAAAATAAATATTGCTGGGAACAATTTTAAATGGGAATGAAGAAAGTGAAAACAAAGAGGAGCCAAAATTAACAAAAAATGCAAAGTCAGTGGGCAAGCCCAGCGTGAAATAAAACTACGTTTGCAGACATCCGAAAAGTCTTAGGAAAACAAGTGTCCACCAGAGCTGGGAACAGCTACCTTTCAGTAGCCCAACTATGCCAACAGCGGCTCATTCACACCAGCTGAAAAAGTGAACTTCACCGGCAAAAATCAAGCAGGTGTTCACCTGCAATGAAAGGCAAAGCGGTTGTTTTGATATCTGAATGAGAGTGTCTTACAAGAACTGTATTATAGCTGGGATAAAAGCTTAACCAACTCAGTATCACGTCCCTATATCTGCCGAGCTTGAGCAACTGGAGAGACTTGAGTAGAATGGGAAAATACAAATCTGAGTGGCATCTATATATTAGTCAACAGGCCAGATTCTCTTACTTTACCTTCCTAGGAAGAGAGAGAAATACTCATTATTCAGAGAGACGCTGACCCTTCAAAGGACCTTCCCATCCACCCCTGTGAGCTTCCTCAGGCAAATCAACCTGCATGGATACTTTACCAGTATTGATCGAGAGATCAGCTACCAGAGATAATAATGTTGTCTCTGTACTGTATCCATGCCTAAACCCAGAGTTGTACAGGCCGGAATGACTAGTGAGAAAAAGCACAAAAGTTTATTGATGTAGAACTACTGTAAAGCCTGGACATGCAGCAGGAAAATAATAGAAAACTGAATTTATTCCTAAATCTCATTTTAACCTGCTATATGTCTGACTCCTGTAAATACATAGTCAAAGGATTCTGTGGCTGCTCTAAGCAACAAAACAATCATTAATTTCAAACATGCCACCCTATTCATTTCCATTTAAGTCCCTTCTGCTGACATGCCTGATACTGTTTCACTGGGCGCCAATGCTCTTTAATCTCCTTTTAAGATTCCAGTCATAGCTCCTTAATGTTTATACATTTTCTGTAACATATTAACTCCAGAAATACTTAGATATCAAAAAAAAAATCACACACAAAACCCACCAAACTTTTAAATGAACACACAGGACAGTGTATGAGAGCAAGCACACAACTTCATATTTGGGACTAGATCTTATTATAGACTTTGGAAGGACTTAAGGGTCTCGGCTCCTTGCGTTTGGTATAACACACGACATTACGTTGATGTGTACCATTGCCCTCTACAGGATGGAATTCTGGATTTACGTAAGCACTGCGATCATTTTGCTTTTCAGTAGCAAGCTCATAAAGCAGTACATTTTAAATTTTGTCTCAGAAGATTCTAGATTCCGTATCTGATAACACAGCCTGTGATATGAGAGGCAACAGAGTATACAATGTAGATCAGCTGTACAAATACACATTTAGAAACATTCCTTCAAAGAGCAATGATTGTAAATAGAAATGCAGAAAGCAACTAGCATCTTTAGTCCCTCAGTAGTGTATTTCTTTATATAGTAAGTAGTTTTTACAGGACATGTCCAATAAGCACTTTTGAATATCTAGACTATTTTGAAAATGCGTCACATTTTCAAAATGTGAAATGTGAAAAGCATTTAAAACATACAAGAAGAAACCTGCAAATACCAATCTGGCATTCTGTCATATTATCTCACCATTATCTGCATTCACAAACCTGCGACAGCAATTCTGGATATAGAAAAAGAGGAGAGTTTTTACATGTCATTACTTACACAATATGCCCAGTTTTCACTTAAAATCTGCTCTCTGGGCACACTTAGAATGCTGGAAAAGGTTCACGGTAGAAACAAAACCTGAGGGGTGTTTGTAAGAACAAACTGACCCTGAATGAGATCTTACTCTAACAAATGAGAAGTTTTGGCACTGATTTTAAAAAAAGGCAAAGTTCCCACGGAAGTTCGATCTGCACTTTATCGGAAATTTCACACTTCACAAAGTATTTATCTCTGAACTTTACAGAGCGCAAAAATGAGTTTTAGCAGAAACACCGAGACCATCTCAACTTCTACCATGGTCTGAACTATCACGTCTCTAGTTGCCTGTGATTTTCAGATTTAAGTTTAAATCAGATTATTTTTATAAAGACAGACCTGGAGACCACTGCTTCAGTTTACTTGTTAGGAATGTACCCTTCATTTAGAGAATAAACTTCACCGTGTAAAATTCATACATATAAAAATAGAACAGATACACATAGGCCTTCTAAAACTGAATAAGCCCCTATCAGGACTTTCACATGTGTCAGTGGTATATGGATCTCTTTTATTATTATTCATTTTGGCTTTTGTTAATTACAGAAAAGGAGAAATATCTTTTATGGAAATAAAAGCTCTTTTAAAAAAACATTTCAGAAAAACATGGAATGAAACATTAATAACAAACTGAAAGGATAAGCAGAATGGAAGTCTGAAAAATTCTATATTTGTATTATACAGGCATTGTTTTCATTCTTGGCACCTTATTTTTCATGTACATAAAGAGAATGCGAGCTACAGCAGGGTGAGACAAAGATCAATGCTGAATGTATTACTTGGCATTGGTCAGACTCCGTTTAATAAGAAAAGAATTGATCCATTAAGCTAAACCTAATTCTTGGCCGAAAATGGTTGAAATCTCTCCTTTATACTGCTAGCTTCATAAAGACCTATAATATTTGGAAGAAACAACTCAGAGCTGAGTTTAATAAGATTAAATGTATTGCAAATATACTTAACAAGAATCTATCAAGTTGTTAATGATTACTATTAATATCAAACAATTTTTGTATAGAATTTTTTATTAGAGTAGTTGTAAAATATAGCCATGTGAAAAGCAATATAAAAAGGGTTTTAGGTAATTTGTAACAGCTACAATTGCAGAACCAAAACCTTAACCTATAAGATATAGTAATTTATTTTACCAATCCAGTTTCTCATACGAGTGCAATTCAATTTGTAAAGTATTTAAGTGCCAGTCATTAACACTGTATAGCAAAGTGCAGAAGGACAGAATCTACTACATGTGATTGTGTTATTATAGGTGAAGAGACTGCAAAATAAATTACTTTTTCTGTCAGCAAGGCTGGAGACCTATTGTTAAAATCCAACTTCAGATTTCTATGAACTCCTCTCCAAAGCAGTTGTTTCCTAGCTGAGATGGCTAGAAGCAGTTCTGGGTAGGGTGAGCTTGCCCTGTGTTGTCAAAGGGACATGTTGGCATTCGTTTGCCTCCTGGCATTGCCAGCAGGAGCGTCCCCAGCCCTGGGAAGGGACATCCCAGCTCCGTCTTGTGGCCTCTCTTTGGACAAGTACAAGCACAGGTTGAAATCTGACCCATCAAACAGCCTTTAAAACTGCCTTGAAACACATTTCATAGACAGGATTTTCTCTTTAAACAATATCTAAGAGAATGAGAGCAGGAATTATTCCTTTACCTAGGATGTGAGCAGAAGAGGACGTAATTTGAATCAATTCAGCAGTGGTTCCAGTTTTAATTAAGATGACAATGAGACAAAAATACACGCACACAAAAAAAATCAAAACTCTGAATTCAGTGAAGAGAATTATTGAAACAGTGGGTGAGACTGAATGGAAAACAGCACTGGAGGAAAAGAACAGAGAAGGAAACAGAAAGTACTGCAAGTCAATTATTACATGCCTGAAGGTTCTATGAGCTGTCTAGCAGCAGAACATCGAGTATTAAATATACATATATATATATATATATATATATATATATAGTGGACGAAGAGGAAAATGCAAGAAAATGAATTTTTTAAAAAAGCAAATTTAAGGAATAAAAACATAGAGAAGACAACTGGCAAGATTATAGCATGAAGTTAAAAGACTGTAACATACCAGTGAGGAAAAGCATGGGGGAAAATGAAAGGAAAAGTTCACAAAAGGTGAGGAAATTGTAAATAAAGATTTTTTTCTTTTCAAGCACGTAAAGAGCATAAGGTCACGGAGAGAAACAGAAGCACACCTATGAAATGGCAAATGGCAGTTTACTAACAGGAAGGAGACACTGCTTAAAAATGAACTCTCCATTTTATTGTCCATAAAACAAGGTTGGGACTGATGACAGGATCAGACATAAATTTCCTGGGGGAGGAAGAATAAACACCAAAGAAAATCAGTAACACACCAGAACAGCTCATCAAGAAATTAGAAAGTCTGAAGGTTGACAGAACTCCAGGAATAGACTGAATTAATTCCGAGCTCAGAAGGATATGTCAGAAGAGATAGAGAAATCATTAGCAGACATATTTAAAACCTGTTCAGAAATATGAGCTGCACTGAAGAGAGGTTAGTGACATTATCTAGAAAAATACAAACCCCTGACTTCACACCCATGTCATACTCTTGAAACATTATTATTGCAGGAAACAATACGATGAAGAGTTTGTATAGCTGCAAGAGAGATTGCTAGCTCCGCTCACCAAAGAGGTATCATGCCTAAAAACGCCCTCAACACTTTTTTAAGAGGAATTAGAATTTATTGATCATAATGAATGGTACAAACATGTATTCTGCTCTCTTTAGAAGAGTCTCGGATAGACTGACACATGGAAGACTCATCTGCAAGGTCAGGAATTATGGGAACAATCAGTAAGAAAACAGGTTGTGTTTGAAAAACTCGTAACCTAACCCGTGAAAAGAAACAGGACCAAATTCAGAATAACTAAACTATATTCAGACAAACTAAAAACCTGGCAGAGTAGAAGTGAAGACAAATTCTGTGTAATAAATTGATGCTAATAAAACTAGCAGCAAATAACCAGCAAAGGAGCTCTACCCTTGAAAGGTGTAAAAATTCAAGACTCTCATGTTGATGTACTCCATTAATTTCAAACTTCCGGTTTTCGCAAGAGAAAGAGGTGAGGAGCAAGCCTTCTGAACATTAGAACAATTAAGAAAGGGAAACAATTTTTTTTAAAGCCAGTGCAAATTGCAATTGATGGCAGAAGTAAGCCTCCGGAATGTTCTCTGTTACTGTAACATAAAACAATAAGAAAACATATTGGCATTCTCAAGGATCCTGGGGATTGGCCCAAACCTTACAGTAATCAGTGGTTTTCTTCACAGATGTCAATGCACCTTTAGGTGAGATTATTGTCTATTTTAGAAAATCACACAATTTTCAGCAGAGGAAAAAAAATTAGGGGGAATATATTCTGATTCCACTAAGGAGGAAGCACTTATGTTAGAACTGCCAGAAATACCAAAGGACTTGCTAATGATGACTAACCAAAGGAACAAAGTAGTAGATCTACAGGACAATCTAAGGAAAAGAACACTTAGTGGCTTAGAATGGTTGAAAGCTAGAGAGAAGTAACTGTGGGGCAGCTTTGTTCCACCTTTATAGCACATCATCCCAATGGTAACAGTCATACATAGAGTTAATGTCTTGATTTCCTGTTAAGATTAGGGGGAAAAAACAAACCACAGTAAAAAACAAAACAAAACCAAAACAAAACCAACCAACCAACAAAAAACCCCAAACCAGCCACAAAAACACCACCACACAGACGTCTGATTATAGCACCTGTGATTTCTGTCATGCCTATGATGTTTCACTTTTTTAAGAGACTTAGTCCTGGTTGGTGGGAAACAAAGAGGAGTCCCCGAAAACCAGCATTTATCACACAGCCTGATTCACAGAAGTCCTTCTGTGTTTTCAAACGAAGCTGTTAAACCATCCCAGAAAAGTTACTGGAAGGTGTCACTGTGGCAGAGCACGTGTGTGCAAGTGCACGTGATGCGTAGGTGGTAGATAGAGGAAATTCTTAGTTAAAAGGACCTAACGACTGAAAGAGGAAAAAGACAAATTACGGTGCAGCTAATAATATGCCTGTTACACAGTGAATGCTCTTGCATTTACTCTATTTGAAATCTGTTACATGTTATTGTCTATTTTGCTTTTTAATTTTCAGCATGGTCTCCTTCACTGGTGTTCGTGTTGAACTCAGGAGTTCCTATTTTCAAATTGCAGTGGAAACCTCATTTTGAACAATTTAGTCAGGCAATGAAGGAAAGCTGGAGGTAGTCAGGCAGCAGAAGTTTCTGCGATACCTTAGCATGCTGTCCTGATTATAGTGCTATTATAGTTTGCTGTTCATAGAAATCAAGGAATTTATGAATCATTAAAAGGTGCAGGTGATAGAGAAGTTATTACAATAGCATTCAGAAATAATACAGGAACTATCACAAAAGCTACAGCATTAACACCACTGACTGAATATAAATGCAGTTGTGAAATTCTGTGATAGCTCTGGATGTAGATATGTCAAATTTTCAACCAGCCTCAAACCAGTCACCTGTATGGGTTAGATATGCAACTGCTTCTATACAAAACTGGTTTGAGTGTATAGAAAATGTACCAACACTCTTTAAAAAGTACATTTTGATTGTGTAAAGACCGTGGGCTGGAGCTTATGAAAACATGGGCTTGCAATATTAATAGGTCTTATGCTAAGTTACTTATTTTCTTATTTTTTCTCAGAATTTCCCTATGTATTAAAAATATATTAGGGATCAAGCCCACCAGCCCTTAATTACACTAGTGACCAGTTACTTACATGCACTGTTCCTTGCTGAGCACAAGACTTATTTTATTTTCAGTCATTCAACAAGGCTTCCATAGAACAACAGCTAAAGCATTTCTCTTTGTGTGTGTAAACATCACATATGCAAAAGAAAGGATATAAACATTTGGGGAAATTGTTATTTTGTTTATCTGAAGATGTGATTTGTAAAAGCCTGAATTTCTGAATTTCAAACATGTCTCCTGAACAACATGAACAACTAGTACTTAACATGCACTGCTACCACCACCAAAGGTATCTAATTTTTCTTATTGATATTATTATTTTAGGTGGATAACCATAAAACTATCAAGACCAAATCCAGACCTATGTAAGCTTTATGCTTTCAGAAAGCTATTCAGCTGCTTTTTAAAATACACAAGAGCAGTAGAAACTGAACAAGATTCAAGAGAAAATATTACATTTATCACATGTAAACAGAATTTGTCGTATCCAAAAATTCGCTGACTTATTTTTTTTCTGGTCTTTCTTACACATATCATTTTACTGACTGTTTAAATTTCTGTGGGACTCAAGAGGGCAGAACCACAGGTATTTTGCTCAGCTGCTATGGCAAGTTCTTAGCTGTGGTCATTTTGCCTCCTATGACGCCCTTCCTGCTTCTCATATTAGCCCTTGCATTAGTCCTCTGCTTGCTATTTTCCCAACTTCCTTTAAAACAAAGAGTAAAGACTCCACGCAACAGCAAACCAGATGAACCTGTTAACTGTAGCCCAATTCCCCTTTATCCTCTTTGAACGGAGAGGCCTGACAGTTCACTGAAGGGGAGCGGCAGGTCAGGTTTGAAGTCCATTAATGCAGCGGCGAGGGCTTGCTTGCTCAACACCTTTCCACGCCGTCTCTCACTCTAGTTAGAGCTACAGTAAAACTTCCTTTGCTTTGATGAACGCTGAAATTCACCAAATTCATCTCTCAGAACACGTTCAAGACAGAAGGAAAATAACTATCTTTACTAATCTGCACCATTTTTCTTGACATGGGACAAAATAGGCAAGATTCCTCGGTGCTATCTATGCTAACTGCATTATCTTTCTCCCAGGGGCACCTTGGGAAAGTCCTTTAGTTTCTCTGAGTCCCAGTTTATCCATCTATAATACAGGCCTTTGTCATGGTCCTGGCCATTTCAATAGTACATTCACAGATACCAAAAGTACAAAGGACAGGGAAAAAAAACATTTAAAGGATGGTCCTTCCTTACTTGCAGTGTTCCTCAGCTATACATGGCATCACCAAATGCAAAACACTGGTTTGCATGGAAATAATACACTGTTTGTATAAAGATCTTAAAAGAACAGCAAGCAAACTCTAGAAAAGGTGCTATGGGGAAGGTGGTGTTCTCTACCTGTGAGGAGTCATTTAGTTGTTGACAAATCCCTAGTAATATTAAGCTGTAGTTTTACTCTTCCTCCTAATAGCTGCGATAGAGGAATTTATACATATAGGTTTTCACAATGTGTTGTCTCAGAAATATTTATCATTATAAGAGGCCATAGATGGCATCCCATAATGCTGCCTCTTACTGTAGTTAACACTGCGGGGAAGAAATCTGTCTCTGTCCTCAAGTTCCATTATAATAAAAAAAGCAATAAAAGAAAACTAACAAATGCATATAAAGTAAATAGCTATTTCTGATAAATATGTATTTGTCATCATGGCTGCCCAGTGATGTAATCACTTGCTCTCCTGTCACAAATGACGACCACCACAAACCAGTCCTAGGAACGGTATATCTTTATAGAGCACAGCACATTGCTGTGCATCTCGGAGAACAGCCTGGCTCTGTTTTCTCCCAGAGACACACACTCTAACATTGCCTACACGAAGACCGCAACAAAGTCTCACTTTAGCCTTAAATCTCATTTTTCAAGAACATTCCAAAATACCATGTGAGGCAAATGACTCTGTACTAACTGTACCTGTCTCTGAAGGAGAAAGTATTGTGGCACTCCAGTTGGGATTTCCACTTCGTGTAGGTACGCTGCTGATAGAATTACTCATTGATAACTGATCAGTCGAAATTACTTCTGACAATTAATAAAATTACAAGTGCAAAGTACTACTTATTGGCAAATACAGTGTGCTGGAATCTGCATGTTTCTTCACGTCATATTCCCTGTGCTGGCTTCCCAGTAGGATTTTTCACAATAAAAGAAGCTGGTTTGTGCCTCAAAAGCATATGCTAATGAAGTTTTCCCTTTATATATCTTATATTGTGAATACATCTTGTTTCTTTGTGTAAGTTTATATTGTACGCTTCTGGATGTATTCAACCTCAGGTCAGAATTATTAAAGAACTGTCACAGGTGAACACAAAATCTTCATTTAGCAATAATACCTAGCAGAACTTGTGGCAGACAGTGTGCCTGCCTGGCAAGGATGGGTGCCATACAAATAAAAAAGCATGGGAGAAATGAAGACACTCAACATTCAACCGGTGAAAAGTTGAAGATCCACAAAACCCTCAAAGAAACTGACTAACTTGCAGGATTAAGATGAACATGTAAAAGATGAAAATTCCTGTATGCTAAATCAAATGCAAACTTTGGAAGTGTTACAAAACCAGCAAATGTTTACATGTATATTTTTAAATGGAACACAGAGTAGAAAAAGGACACAGAAACTGACCTTCACCTTTATGAAGAGGATCGGTTATTCTCATTCTACTGTGTGCCACAGGGTTGGCAACCAAAAGCGACATGTCTTCTATTTTTCACTTCTCAAATACAAGGATTTATTGTGGAGAATGCAAAAATTAATGAAGATGCTTTTAAACCATTTAAATATGGTTTCTACATAACCTGAAGTTACTGCCCTCACATCTGGTTCTCTAATCTCTTATATTCCTTGTTTTCATTCACTGGTTTCAAAGACGAACCAGTCAGGTAATGGTGTTTTTCTCTTTTTCATGGGTAAAAAGCGCCATGCAAAAGATGAGAATTAGGCCCCTGCTATTTAACAATTTCTTCTACCAGCTTTGTGCTTTTAACAAAGGATTGATATTGACTTTCCCTTTGGCCTTTGAAGCTCCAGGCCACTTAACCAAATATCCAAATGTGTGCACTCATGTCAGTAACAACATCTCAGAAGATCCACAGCAAAAGATAGCAGAAGTATATCTTCTTGAGGCTTTTTTCCCCTTGTGCACATCAATTTCTGCATATTGCACTTGATAAAACAGCTTCTTTATTTCTGAATAGATACTTCTTTCCCAAATTCGGTGCTAGACTGTCCACTGCCAAGGAAAGACAAAACCTTCAGACCTTTGCCTGATACTTTTGGTCAGAATATGTGAGCAGCCTATATAGTGCAGCTGAACAGCTCGACCTCAAACCATTGTTGAAACATACCTGCATATTTCATTCCATTTAAGGCAGGTCTATAAATGGGGCTCTCAACAGTTCAAATTCTCTTAACTCAAATGTTTTAATGCAACTAACAGTGAGGATCAAAGGTTTCTCTCATACTCTGTTACATTACTAAATGCACAAGGTCCGGCTGAGCTAAATGTCAGTTTCTGACGTGCTTGATTTAGCCTTACTATTTAGTAGTAATTATGGACAGAAGTCTCATTTTGGGTATTGATCCAGTCTTTAACACGAGGAATAAATTCAGCAGCTGAGCTATGGGGTGAATTCTCAATCCAAGAACTTCTAGAAAGAACAAAGAAGCAGCAACATGTTTGTTGTAGCGCTGGTTCTTACACACGTATGTCTGTAATTAAATATGCTAAAAGATGTTCCTTGGGAAGAAGCCACATGTCGAACAACAAAAAACTCGTGGCCCACCAATAAGCCACGTATGTGAAAGGTTCCATTCTGCTTCATGGAAGACCGTATCCCAATTCGGGGAAGCATCTAATCATATGTTTCGGTCCATCAGAATTCATGAGAGCCCTTAAGTATGTGCTTATTTTTAAAAGATGCTTAAGTGCCATTGATTTCAAGTACATGCTTAAGAGCTGTCCTCAATATAAATGATTTCTGAAACCAGCGTTGATGGGAGTTTTATCACTGATTTTAATAAGAGCAGAACAGGAACTAAAGAATTTTCAGAATCCCAAATGCTTACCCAAATTGAATGTCTACGTGACAATAAGGAAAGTAAAACCATATAGCGCTGCATATTTACATTTCAGCTACCTAAAGAAAGAAATTCTGAAATTAATGAAAAATCCTCAGCTACTCATGCTAACAAAAGACACTTATCACTGAGAAGGAATAAGAACTTCTCTGTCTCTGTATCACCCTAAATTTTTACCTTAATGTAGATTTTCTTAGAGGTTTGTGGGTTTTTTTAAGACTAGCAATACAATTTTCTGGTTAAATATACTTATTTTTTAAGTTATAAAAAAATCCATAATATAATTCTATGAGAGTTACCATAATAGACTGTAACAGCTGCTATGGTCTATTGTGTAAATAAGTAATTACAGAATTTACAGACTATCATGTAAATATGTAATTATGGACTTTTTAAAATGTGCATTATTTCCTCGATAGTCTATCGTTTAAATATGTAATTATGGACTTTAAAACATGTATTATTTACTCAGACTGCAACAGCTCCTTAGGACAGAGCTGTTCTGGCCTATTGGGTAAACATGTAATTACGGAAATTTTAAAAATATGTATTATTTATTTGCTAGTGCTGTTGTCAATACATCATGACAACCATTTTTAAATGGCTACCATATAGTCAATATTCTGTCAAGTTTTCCTAGGTCACATAAAGTACCTCTCGGCATGGTCACAGTGCCATACAGCGAAGCCTTTCCCTTGCCGGGTACCTTACCACAGGGTCATGAAACAAAAACCAAGCAGAGGACTCCACAAAAAGTTCCATTAATTGGCCTTTTCCACAAAGATTCATCAATGCAGCCATAAGAAAACACTTCTGTCATTTCTTTCATGATTTTCATAAAGTTGAGTATATTTCCCTGTGGTTAGAGGCTGGTGTGTGATAGAATATTCCTGGGAGGTTTTCCAGTAAAGCGAAGAACTTAGAGTCTTGCAGTTAGTGGGGGGGGTTATTTCCTAAACCACATGTGCTCCTAGACAAGACCTTCTTGTGTAGTTGAATCCAAGAGGAATCCAGTTTTGGTACTGGGAGACCATCCCACAATGGGAATCAGGGTGCTGGAAGTGGACATGATCCCTTCCAAACATCATTCTTCATCTGAACCAAAACACTAAGGTAGAAACATTCACAGAACACACTCAGTTGTGCCACCTGCATTCTGATTTCTGTACGTCTTAAGCAGGAGACAGGTTAGAGCACAGTTCTGTAATTTATAAAGAGAGGCATTTGGGCAATGTACAAAACTATGAATTCGCGAAATGCTTCTGATGACAAGAGAATATTCTTCAAAGTGTTGGGAAAAAAAATTATTAAGGGGGTTTCACTCACCTAAGATGGAACTTCAAAAATACTATTATTCTGAAAAAAGGGTAATTACCATTACCATTAAATATTTATGGTTTTAAACTACCCATAGGCCCCGATCAGAGAGGAATGCTAGATGCTCTGCAAACATTTATGAATGTCTCAACCTCAAAGACTTCACAATTTAAGAAATATTATCAAATATATTATACTTTATAGAATGCTTCTTGGAAGGAAAATGAATGTGTTCGTAGGCCAAAATGTATGCACCGAGTGTAGGATCTGCTGTGTCTGCATCTATATATCAATAATTCTAACATTTAGACATGATTTTCCTAATAGACCATAGCAAAAGCAAAACCAGAATAGCTTATTCTTGTAAATATATAGGACAGTTATATAGTGCGGGACTGTGTCACACTTCAAACAATCCTGTCCTTACATAGGAAATAGGGTTGGTATTGTCATTTGCCTAAAATTAACTCCTCAACTGGAAAAGGAAGGAAAGATGAAACTCATAAAAGGAAAAATATTTTACTAGTAAGGTACACTGCCATAGGAAGATATATATTATTCATTTTTACTAACGCTGCTTTCTCCATAGTCTACAAGCCTCACGTAATAATAAAGCCTTAAGAACTGAACCTGAATGGAAAACACCACATTGGGTTTTTTAAACAGGAGTACTGATAAGAACAAAATAACTTCCATCCTAAAGAGAGATGGGAGGGCAGCGGCATCGGCAGGACTGAGACTGAGTCCAGCTCAGCCCTTCAGGACGGGGCTGGAGGAACTGAGCCAGTCTGGAACTTCACCTCTGAGGAACAGCAAAATAAAGTGGGATTGCTTAGTTCTGGGGAGTGACACAGCAATGTGCTTTGGGTACTTGGAAAGACAGAGAGGAGTGAACACACGCCTCTTTATGTCCAGTTTAGATAGGACAAGTGGTACTGAAGTTCAGTATGGCAAGGGAGATTTCGGGCAACGGGTCGCCCAGGAAGACTGCAAAAATATTTGTTACAGAAGGTTTTTAAAAATTGAGTGAATGAACTTTTACCAATAATGGCACAGCCATTCTGCCTTTGAGAAAGGAGGGGGTGGCCTCTTGAGAGCCTTTCCTGCCTTGTTTCTACAGGCCTTTATGCTCCAGAACTAACCACAAGCCCAGAACTGTAGTCTCAGTTTTATGCCTAAAAAGTTGATGAAAGCCACTGAAATTTTAAACAACAAAGAACTCAAATATACGCTGAATAATACGCATCTTTGATACAGTCTAAATAAGGATAACATGCATATTTCAAGATCATACTTCATTTTAGTTCCCCTGAACAATTATGTACAAAAATACTACTTGTGCAAAGATAACCTTAAAGAAAACTTCACCCTGACAAGTCATTAGCTGTGCATACATAATGCTTTTAGTATATGCAACATTAGTATGGCCTATTATTAGTCAGGGCTCTCAGTGCACCAAGAGGCTCTGAGACCATTTGTGCCCCTACCCAGGGGCACAGATGACACCAGGTTGTGCTAGACTGTAAGAAAAGAGCTGTGAGAAGACAATTTCTTACCTTCCTACGCATCAGTAACATGTTAGTTTCAACTCTAAAAAGGTCCCACTGTTTCTTTTTGAAAGGCAGAAAAAACTGTTTTATCCAAACCTATCATTCAATTAGCAAGAGAAAAAAGGCTGACAAGTAAATGTATAGGAATAGGAACTACAAGTGATAAATGTAGACCCTGTTAAAATGAGAAACAACACTCCACATCTGGAGCTTTGAACCCTCCAGCCCGAAAGAGGATTTTCAGCTCTCTGTGATGAGTTCCACTGATGTTTATGGATTTTCTGTGACCCTGTCTTTCTAAAAGCAGTTGGAAATTTTTGTTCTCTGGGTACTTCACCACCTGTATAAAGCAGGAAAGTTGTAGGAACTTGTAGGAATAGCTGTATGCTCCTCTCTGCAAGCTTGGAACCGAACGATGGGATTTCCTTACAGAACCTGAGAATCCACAATACTCCTTGCTCTTTTGAGCTGTTTATTCTGGAGCTCAGCCTGCATTTGCAAGGTCATGCCGGATACTACTCGTCACACTATGTTGCTTATGCGTGAAATCCTCATTTTGTGCAAAGCTCACAAATATATATTCATGTCATAGTATCTTAATGTCCAGGGATAGTTTGAGCATGCCAAAATGAGGGTGGCTGCCACACATGCTCTGCATTATTGTGGCAAAATAAGGCAAAGCATCAGTTTGAGACTGGAAATCTTATGGGAAGGTTAGCATAGCTGCACTCCTGGAACTAGGCGGCTGGTAAAACAGATCTTGCCTTCTGTGGCTGCAATTAGTTATGGGTAAAGTAGACACGCCAAAATTGGAAGCAGTGTCCATTTTGCAATAGTAATTATTATTGTGAAGCCATTTTCAAGGTGGGATTATGGGCACTAAACCACTGGGACTGACTGTGCTGCCCATGCGTTAAATCCTCATTTTGTGTAGCCCTAATGAAAAAGATAGTTTCTTGTAATACGTTCTGTTTTGTCAGTTGCTCCTACACAGCAGTATAGGGATGCTTTCTTTGTGCTTAATACATGCAGTGATAATTTTTCCACATGCTCTTTCTGTAAATGTTCCACCACAAAACATTCTGTTAAACTGGAATTAAGGTTGTAAATACGCATTAGGCAGTTTGAGTAAATTCTGTACTAACTGACTGCCCATACAACCTCATTGACATCGATGGAGACAAAGCTACTAAAGAACATGATGAGCTGGATTCTTATCCCAGAAATGCTATTCTATCTCCACATACAAATGTATGAGAGAGAATCAAACCCTGTGCTGAAGTTTATAAAAAACACGTGCTGGACTATCAGGAATGCAAGATGCAACTCGTACTTTACAAACATAAAGGACAGGATTGCAAAAGCACCTGTCAGTGGCCTGAATCTGCTCTCATTGGAGTGAATGGCATTTTTACCATTGACAGGAAAACTAAGCCAGAAATGAGCACTTTTGGAAATCCTGTCCTTTGTGATCCGAATTAAAATAATTTAGGTTTGTTTTGTTCCCTCAGCTAACCGCTTTGTAAACTCTTATGTGCCTTTCACCTCCAGTTACATCATAGGATGGACCGCACAGTGATCATCACAGTGATCCCAAATTTATGTTCCAGCCACATAAAATATATCCTACTGGCAAAATCTCTGTTAACTCCTTGAGGAATCAAAGTCAGCATTATTTCTCCTCTTAGCCTTGACAGATCTGTCCATTCTTGTAACTCAAATATTTCTTTTCTTTCAGTTTGATAAGATCATATTTTACTGTTAACATATTAGAAGAGAGAACAGTATCAGAGAGTAAGCAAATCAGACAATAATTAACAGAAAATTAAATAACAGTAACTGATAAAGATACCTTCCAACTAGTCTTTGAATGAGAGCACAAAAATTCACTATGGTGTTGTGAGGCTTGGTTTACTCCTGCCTGTAATTTACTTTGAGGTCTTAGCATAAAAGGTGCTTAGAATTGAAAAATATCATTATTAGCATAAAAATGAGGTATGTTCTATTTATTTTGTGTATTAATTTAACAGAATATATTATTACACAACTTCATACTGTAAGCACAAGGTCACACAGGATATGACTTGTCACACTGTGTTGCCTATGCATGAAATCCTCATTTTGTGCAGAGCTCCAAAATATATATTCATGTCAGAATATCTTACTGTCCAGCAACAGCCTGAGAGTTTCATTCTATTACATACTGGGGAAACAGATTCAGCATCATTTGAGAGGTCTCTTCTTCTCTCAATACCCGAATGAACTCTCATTAATCAAAAAACTACAAGCACTCACCAAAAGGGAACCGGCCTCATTAATGCTCTGTTCAGTTTAAGACAATATTATATCCATTCTGCCAGCATTTTTTTAATCATTTCTACGTGACTATCCCAATCAAACAGCCAAAATACGGCACTGATTTATAAAGTTAGTTACCAAAAAAACAGAACCTAACTTTACTAAATACAGTAAATGAAATAAATTGTTTCTAGGGATGGAATTTCACTGGCACAGATCTCAGGACAACCCTAGAGACAACGTGACCTGTCCCAAACCTCCAATCAGCCCAGTAAGCACACACTAAAAGTTCAAGATTTGCTTACACTGAACATACCAATGTTTGTAGTTCGATAAGCACGAGCTCCTACCTAACTCTGTTAACTGCCAACCACCAACTCCTCATTGCTTTGCCCAGCTTTAAATGTTTTTCTCCTCTAAACACATCCATACTGAAGAACCCGAGACAGCAAAATTCTTTGAATATTAAATCTCAGGGAAGCCTTTATGTTAACAGACATAAAATTGAGATTATTGTATAAGCAGTTTCAAGTGGGACAGCTTGCTCAACAAAATCCTTAAATCTAAGGAAATGTCAGTTTGCATTAAGAAAAGAAATATTACCTTGGTCTTCAATAAAACAGCAGAAAGCAGTAGCAGTTTAGAGATCAGAACAGATAACCAGTGTAGCCTCCAGACCAGAACAGCAGGTTTGACATGATACTCAGGTAAATAGCCAGAACAGAACAGCAATTAACAGTTAACAGGCCACTTAAATTAAGAGCTTTCCTTGAGAAAACAGCCTCAGACCTTCAGAGACTGATAGTTCAAGCAGGAAGTGGCAAAAAATCGAAGTGTATGGGGAATTACCTCAACAGGCCTTTTATCCACACTATGTACAAACCCAGAAATGCCCGGCCTAAACGTAGATATAGAGGAATGTATATAGCTGCAGATAGAAGGGAATAAAGTGAAGAAAGGAAACGAGATTTTGAGCAATGATCTTCCGAGCAATTAAAACATAGTTTTCTTTGCCATTGTCTTCAGAGCCAAAATTTTGCATGGTTTAACACTTAGCGTCAACCTCTGCTTTTTAAACTTTGTCATGCAACTTGTCGCCACAACACCTGGTGATGCAAGACAGTGCGGAGGGTTTGTATAGACATGGACCTTGTCTTGCAGGCCATTCTGACAATCTCTTAGTGCCTGTGTGCTCCCACAGACTCAGCAAAGAGACAACTGCACTGGAGAATCAAACCCGCAGTCCCCACACAAGCACACCTGAAGTGGCACCGATACGCACCTCCACGTTTCTGTTTTCCTCATTGTTTCAAGGCACCACCGCCAGGTTGGTGTGAACACAAGCTCCTCAACATCACAACCATAAACAACTGTAATACGCACTGCCTTGGGAAGTGACGTGGTTGAGCATGAAAGGTGGATGTCTCAAAGTGCCACAGTCCCAACCCCTTTTTTGTTTATTGTGCCTCATAACTCTACAATATCAAGCATTTTTCTTTCATTCATGAGTTTGACCTACACAAACATTTAAAGTCAAGCAGTTCAAAGAGAAATAAAGGAAGATGTAGGTTTTCTACCTCTCTCAATGTCACATACCTCAATGCACTCTGAATTTGGGAGACAGCCCCAGTAATATACATATTACGCATCAGAAGAAGTCAGGAACCACTCAACTGTCTTCCCCATCCCATGTCCTGCTACCACAGCAGTCATTGTGCTGGTCCTCCTGCTCCCAGACTCTACCCTGACACAAGAGCCTGCAAAACCCTGGAAGCAATAAACACACGTTGCCACCTCCCCAACGCTGACACAGGGCTCAGTGCCGTGCAGCAGGACACACGGCCCATGTCTTCATAGCACAAGAGTCGGGGAGGACGCTGCCTGTTAGCCAGACCCATGAGGGCAGAGGGGCCAATTTAGTTTTGCAGCTTTCTAGCATGGAGACGTGTGGGGCCAGGGGACTTTTTGATGGATGCGTGGGAGCAGAGCTTGCAGTCTCCTTGAAAGGGTCATTTCCACATTTCACAGCAGTGGCCTCCGGGGGTGCCAGTGTCAGCTCAGCAGCCTGGGGGCTGCAAGGGGAGGGACCCAGGTGCCTTTTTGGCTGTTTCATAGGGCCCACTGGGGCGGGCGGGGGGGGGGGCAGGGCGCAGTTCTGGGAACACCAGGAGCAGCTAAACCCCTTACTTGGTGGAGGGAGGTTGCGGGCAAGAGCGTTTGGAGGGGAAAGTGTTTAGCAGTGAGGGTGTTTTGGTGCAAGGAAGACCGGGGTGATGCTGTCTGGGGGTGAAGCTGGAAGAAAGGGCATTTGGGAGTGAAGGAGACTGCAACAAAAGCATTGGAGGCAAAGATGTTTTGGCAAAAGGGATTTTGGAGGCAAGGACCCTTGCAAGCAAGGGTGCTTGAGACGGAGGGTGCTTGGGGACAAAACAATTTAGGAGCAAGAGCATTTGCAGGGAAAAAGCATTTGGGGAGAGGGCATTTAGGGAGAAGAACATTTGGCAGCTAGAGCGTTTGGACGTGAGGGTGTTTTGGGGAGAGAGGGTCTCAGTGCTGTTCCCAGCTCCCAAACGCCTCCTGTGGTCCCCAGGTTCGCTCTGCGACGCGGCTGTCGGACAGCGGGAGCATAAGCCGCATCCAGCCCCCCCCCGCTTCACCCCCGACACCCATTTCGGGGCCTCTTACTCCCCCTCGGCGCCTCGCAACCGGGGAGCAGCAGCGGCAAAGCCCCCCCTGTGCGGGCCGGGCAGCTGCGGGGCACCGCGGCAGCGGGCGGGCGGGGGGCGCGGCGGGGCCGGCGGGGGCGGAGCCGCCAGTGAGCGCCGGGCGCCGTGACCCCGGGGCGGGGAGGCGGCTCCGCGGCCGCGGGGACGAGCTGCCCCCGCTCCAGGCAGCGAGGGGGGTGCAGCGAGCCCGGGGGCAGCGCGGCGGCGTGCACAGCCCGTCCCCCCCTCCCCGCGACACCGACACACACACACACAACACACACGGCACCCGGGGAGGGCTGGGGCACGGGTCCGGCCGCCGCAAGCTCCGCACTTACCCGGGCTGCGGCGAGGTGTCGGCGGGCGGCCTCCGGCAAGGCGGGGGACTGGGGGGGCCGCTTGGGTTTGGGGGGGGGTCCGTAATCCAACAGTCTTTGGGCTGCCAAATGTAAACACTCCGCCATGATTTCTTTGTTTAGATAATTGAACCTGCCTCCCTCTCCCTCGCCGACTCTCGCTCGCTTTTATTTATTTATTTCCCCCCCTCCCGTCATCATCATCATCATCATCATTATGGCCTGTGTGGGGTGTTTTTTGTGTGTTTTTTTTTTCCTTTCTTTTAAAGGGTTGTTATTTAGTAGCTGCATTTAACGTCCGCTAATTTTACAAATATTTATGTATATCTATATGTATAAATATATACATATGGGGGGGCGATTGGAAGCATTAAGGAAAGGAAGTTGTTCCCGCTGTTTTGGGGGTTACGTTTGTTTCTCGTCACTGCAGCTGAGGCAGCCGCTGCCGGGGGCCGGCGGGGATCGGCCGGTTGGCCCGGCGCGGTTCGGTTCGCCCGGCGCGGTTCGCCCGGCGCTCTCCCGGCAAAGGCAGCGTCTGCCAAACCCATCACCGTGCTGCGGGGGAGACGGGTGGAAACTGCCAGATTCAAGTTTCTTTACTGCATGTCCTGAAAATTCAAGCCCGACATGAAATCAAGCTTGTTACTATTAGCTATTATGACTATTATTATTATGCAGGAATTCTTCGTCAGGAAATAACAGTCAGAATTTTGTTACAGGAAGTGTTAGTACAACTAAAAAATGTTTCATTTGCATTCCTACCTTGACAGCAAGTTTTTCCATCTGGAATATCAGAATATTTCCTGTGTCAGTACTACCTGAAAAAGATTTCAGTGCACTTAATCAGTGCTCATAAATCCCTTTCCATAGACCCAATCCCATCAGATCACAACTTCCCAGGACTCCCGTGGAAGTGCCCCAAGAGGATGCAGGAGGCTGAGTTGTGGTGCCAAGCACATCAGCCACCCAGGAGGGACATCTTCCACAGGGCATTGCAGGAGTTTTAGGTACCACATCCCTCAGGAATTCTGTCAAAGGCTCCAGAAATTCTCCCTGGCTTGTATTTTGTTACTTTTTGTATTAAGTAAGAGTACTGCCCAGCTTTCTCTCCTGACGACTTTACCATCATTCATTTCTAGGAGGTGTTTAAATGCTGTGAAATGTACAGCATTTCAAGAGTTGTCTTTGCTGCTGATGTGTAGAAAGCAATACCACAAAACCAATTTAAAAATCATTTTATATAGAAAAACAAGGTGATTTACTTACACTGTTATACAATGGAGATAAAATGCTTAGTGACAGCGTGCCAATCACTGAACTGGTTGCCAATACATTTTCCTGAGTCTGTTAGTACAAAATGATCGCCATTCCTATAGACAACTGCCTCTGCTTTGAAAATAAACAGACTACTTGTGCATTCTTGGATCTTAGCTATTGTGTCTGCCTTTGGCAGGTCCTCATTCTGCAAAGGGATCACCAGTTTGCACCCCCAAACCTCCACTAAGTCCCACTAATCCCTTGTAAAGCCATTGTTAGTTCTTGGGATAAGGATGCTTCTTTATGTACGGTGAGCACAGAGAAAAATAACCAAAAAGGGGTATATATATATATATATATGTATGTATAAATATATCTATTACACTGGCACGAACTCATTCAGTCAGTAAGAATACATGGTTGTGTTACAAGTTATGATTTCAGAACTCCACAGTTATTTGTAAACTCTTTTACAATAAAAGACTGGGAAGTTGATCGGGTCGATCAGAGCAGACAAACATGTTGGCGACTCTCCAGCCACCCCTTCCAGTCTGACATCTTTCCTGTATTTCATACACCAAAACAATCCCCATCGCTTCGTTTTTCACAGCGACCCCTGCCCTGCTGCCCCACTGTTTTCTTGTTCTTCTAAACAGAAGTTTAAGGATATTTCCTAGTTTCTGCTTCCTCCCTTTCCCTCTTAAAGGTTAAGGTATTTGTTTATGATTCTGTTTTTATTTCTCTGCCAGGACTTCATTGCAATTTATCCTTTGTGGAATTTATACTTTTGGCCATTTAAATTCATTTCAGGCTAGAACTTGGCATGAAAGTTCACAGCTGCTCAGCCAGATTTGTATTACTATACTTAATTTATACTCAGCTCTTTGATTCTTTTTTTTTTTTTTTTTTTTTTTTTTAATGAGAGTGAAGATGGAAATAATTTTGTTTTGGTTCCAAATGGTGGCATCATGCTGTACTGATTTCAGATCTTGTCTTCATTCCACTAGCTTTTCAAAGGGACATGCCAGAGCATCTGAGACATGCCTTTAAAAAGGTGTTGCTTTATAATCTTTTAAAAATGAATTAGTATAAAATGTTGTGGAAATTAAGCATTGTGGATGTACAAGAGTATTTTATCACATTCTTAGATATGGCTTATGAACACTGAAACCAATGTTCATGCGATCTTAAAGAGGGAAAAGTCTTTGGTATGCTTTGAAAAATAAGTTTTGCACAAAGTTGCTTATTTTGTGTTAACAATTTCTGTGAATATTCAGGCACTGCTGTGTTGGCCTCTGCAGCTACAAAGAAGAGAGAATGACAAGCAGATTTTTATTAATTTAGATTACATTGGGTAGCTTAAATTTCCTTTCTCTATTCATCAATTTAAAAAACAAAAGAAGTACTTCATCTAACCCGAATTGCATTGTATAAGTCCAGCTGAGTAATTGCTCGACAAATGTTTCTACCAAGTTTTTTGTTTGCTTCAGGATTTTTATTATTCAACATGTTTTTCCTACAGTGCCCGCCCCAGCAGAACATGGCAGAGCTACTGGTAATATTAAATAAATGTAACTGAGATAGTATTTTTTTACTGCAGCGCTCTCTAAGGAGAAGAGAACTACCTACTGGCCTGAATGGGTGTCAAAGTAGAGGGATGGGTTGTGACGTAAGGATCATAGAAGAAAGCCTGCAAAGACCTGTTCTAAGAAGATCATGTGAGGATCTTTATGATCCAGTGTATGTAGCACCTCATTCTGGACACTGTAAAAGGCTGTTTTGCAGCTAAACTGTGAATGCACATTGCAGGTTTTTAAAACTACAGAAAGAAGCTCAAATAAAGATAATATGCACATTTTCCTCCATTCTTCTCATCTGAGGGTTAAATATTTATACTAAAGTAACTAGTTCCTCTGCAAAGCTGTTTTCTATACTAGTTTACCTTCTCTGAGATTGCATTTGAAATGTATGTGTAGAAAAGCACAGTGATGTGTAGACTGGGAGTATTTTAATCAATGCAATATGACAATGCATCCCCTAGTCATAAACGGTTGCAATGTGAGAGCTATTTAATAAGCTTCACTGTTGTACAAGGGAGTAGAAAAGAAGATCTTAAAAAACAGCAGTAAAAGTCTGTTGCCTAAAAAGATAACATCCAGATTCTAAACTAAGGCTGAGATTAAATCTGTCCATCTAAGAGCACAGAAATGTACTGGACCAAAACCAAAAGACCCAGGTGCTGAGTTGCTTTTTTTGTGAGCAGATCAGTCGGCTGCAAATGTAGGTAAAAGCAATTATGGAATAAAATATGAAAAATAAAGTTTTCTTTGAGTGCTTTGCATTGAGTTAACAAATTGCTATTGCACAATAGTAACACTGCATTAATTATGTCACTGTTTTTCCTTCATGATAGATTATTGTTAGTAATTCATCACTGTAACTTATTAATAGTAGTATTAGTTTTTAAACAGAACAATCATATTAGTAGCATACTTGTCATATTAGTGAAAATTAACAAAATGATGAAAAATTGCTACCAAGGCTTTGGGGCTCTAACACTGCAAGGAAGTCACTTTTTCCCAATGCAACAGTTTTTCAATGAGCATGTATTTTCTTGTACAGATAAAGAGACTGTTTTACAGTGTTCTCTGTCCAAAAGCCAGGAGCCATTTCGAAATATTTACACCATCCTTTTAACGCCAAATGTGTGTATTCTTTTCTGATTCTAACCCTATATGTTCTGCCTTTTAAAAGCCTGAGAGCTGTCATTCCCAACCCCTGGCATGAGGCTGTTTGAGGCCATTAACTCCCTTTTTGTTGGGATTTGTTGGGATTTTGTTGGGATTTGTTGGGAGTCAGTTGTGTCCAGCGTACTTCTGGAGGACAATACAACTGCTTTCAACGGAGGAATCTGCATCTCCTCCAGAGGCACCAGTGGGAACTTGTCCTACATGCCTCCAAGCAGTCACTTGCGGGATGAATTTGTTTGGGGTTTTGGGGGCTTTTTTGAGAAGCAGATAGCTTCTGTGAGCATGCTCCTCTCCATTCTTCACCCTGTCCTTTTATATTTGCAGCATTTTTTTTCGCTGGCACGGGATCTCTTGCTAATATGGAAAGATGATGTATGGATTTCCCTAAATCTCTAACAGTTACAACCTGAATTAGATAACAGGGTTATACAGTGGGATTTCCTGCTTCCTCCCTCACCAACATCTGGTGCCTCAGAATCAAGAAAAGAGAAAACATTGCCCAAAGCCTAAGAATCCTGTTAGGAACTGGAGTCACTGCTGCTTTGTGAAACCAGGAGGCAAATCTCCAACCTCTCACCTGTTTAAAAGCTAGCGAAACACTGCATTTCCCCATTTATGCAACTGGTTTGGGTTGGCTGTTCTATAACATACAAAGCAGTTTCTCTGTCCTACATCTGCTAATTTAATGGAAGACAGGAACAGCTTTCATTTGATTAACAACAGAATGTCACACTGGAAAAATAAGTATTTACTGCCAAGGAATAAACCGCAATGAAATCAAGGGTCAAATTGGACATACCTTTTATTCAGTAATCACTTGAACCTAGTCAATCAGAGGCAAATTAAATGGTAAATGTATTGAGTTTTCAGAATGACCAAAAAGTAGCTGTTAATATTCAAAGGTTGTTTCTGTGCAAGATTGTTTCCTCTGAACGTGCTATTCACCAGTGAAAATATTTTGGGGTTTAGAAGCACAATCAGAAGCAGAATTGCCAGTATCTGTCTAACAATCCTCAGTCTGTTAGTGACTTCAGATACATCTCTACACAAAATCACTACTACCATAAGCTGGAAACACCCTAAGGGAGTGAGCCAGCTGATCGAGACTGCGCCAACCACAAATGTGACCCGCACATATAATAGGGTTAATAACAATGACCTTATTGCAGAGATTAATTAATGCTTAGAAAAAGCTTTTTTTTCTCTGAATCGCTATTGTATTAGCCAGGTCACAGCATCTCTGTGAGCAAAAGTATGTGCAACTGTGACAACTAGTCTATGCTTTGCTAAAAAGAAGTTCCTCAGGAAACATCCATCTTGATGTTGGAACCAGCTTTATAATGACCCCAAAGTCCACAGCCACTGACCATCTGCCCTGAAAGCCTCTCAGCTTCTCCCTTGGCAACAAGTCTGTGTAGGATTGAAGTGCTGCTTGAGCTCGCAGATCTGAGCTGGGGCCAGTCCCTCTCCCCACTTTTCCCATCCATGTGTGCAGAACTCACCCAGGAATGGCCCCACTCGCACGTGGGGCCACAGTGTCAGCCCGTGCCACCCCAGAACCCCTGCTCTGCAGTTCCCTTCCTTGGTACTCGGCTGCTTCTCTGTATTTTTCTTAATGGCAAACAAGCCAAGGGGAGAAGCAAGTGGCTTAGGTGACCCCACCCCGGTATGTGAGCAACAACAGACAAGTTGGTAATTTATTGTCTTTTTTTCTGAGATTTAATTTTTCAAATAATTCTAAGCTCTTAAGGTGTTGTGCAAAAGACGGCTGCAAGCAGCTGCAGTACTTCAAAATTAAAATCTCCCCAGCAATGTTTATAAAATTGTGCATGCATTGTGGCACTGATTTTAATACAAAACATTAGATTGACATCCAATCTACACATAACATGCATTTGACTGACATGGGCATTTATTTTACATTGATGTGACATATGCCAAGCATAACAACAGCTCTGACTGACAACACAGCGAGAAAGGACTTGTGTTATCCATGTTCGATTCAGAATGTTTCAATTTTTCCCTATTTAGTGGTAATAATTGTGCTACTCATATGAGAAGATATTTTTGGAGTAATATAGCACTGCAAACTGGCCCAAGTGGCACTTAAGTCCACCGCAGAAAGAGCAAGAGGTCTGTCTAGTCTCTAAGCATTTAGAAAAGATAACATAACTAGGGCTCCAGTGAATTGGAGTTGTCAAAATTCACACCTAAGAGAAAGGGGGGTGTTGGGCCCGTTGCCAGGAAACAGCATCTGGTATCACATTTCTAAAAGGATGCATGCATATGAATGCAAGTGGGAGCTGCAGCATGATCAATCTAGCACAGAAACTGCACCTCCTCATGTCTGCGCAGTGGCACCCGCCCATTCCAACCTCCCTGCCCTGATTCCTTGACAATACGTTACTCAACAGCCAGAGACATGTAGACAGTCATCTGCAGGACCAGTTACAGGTTCATCTTCAGTGTGGCCAGTGCTACAGACTCTGTCCAGGGCCAGAAAGCAAGCCTGACTACTCTTCATAAAACTAACTGCTCGCACAATATTTAACTTGCTCCCTGACTGAGTTCTGAGGCCACACTTGGGCATAGTTTGAAGGACAGCACATGCAAGGAGGTTGTGTGGACAGGACTACACTAAGCCTGCCATCTGCCATTCTTCCCAGTCCTCCAACAGCTTTTTAACCTCTATTTTCCATGCCCTGGTGCCATACTCCATGGTACAGCAACAAACTCTCACAGTGCTTCAGTTACTGTGAAGACACATACGCACACAAGAATAATTCTGTTGGATGGACATGTGAACACCACACAGAGCCCAGAGACTCAGCGTCAAGTGCTATGCAGTGTGGTCCTGGCCAGCTAGTCTGCCTTCCTCTTACGGGCAGAAAACATAACTGTCCTTGCCCTATTCAGGAAGGACATGTAGAGATCTAGAAGATGGAAGATAATAGAAGGGAGTAATACTGTAAGTATTACCCATGATTCAGGGCATTGAACGAGGTTGGTAGTAGAAATTAGAAATATTCACTGTAACTTTTCCAAGACTGCTGAGTTTCTTTGGAGGACAGAAATCTCCAGAGCGGATTCTGGTAGAGCCAGGTAAAATTGTTACTGGAAATTCCTGTCTCTGGGCAGGCTCTCCAGTCCCAGTGCTGGTGTGAGCAGATGACCAAGGACTGTGAGAACATCTAGGGTCCTGATAAGGACACATTATGATGTGATTCTGTAATTGTAATAATTAATATTGAATGGAAAGTATATTTCTGAGTTTTCGTAAGTATACAGACACACAAGTAACTTGCTAGTTCACTGAATTATGAAACACACTTATTCAAGAAGGGAAAACTAAATAAAAGGATATTATTCTGGGGCACCCAATCTACCAATGACATCAGCACAACTTTCACGGACTCTATATACATCCGGTGCAGGGTCAACTTAAGAGCTCATTTTTAGACAGATTTTCTGTTCACTCTCAGTATAGTCCGTAATGCAGAAAATGAAGACATTTTCTTTTTTTGGGGCAACAAAATCTAACTAGAAAGATGGCTTAAGTTTCTGCAGAGAATGGCAAAACAAACTTACATAAATATTTTTGAAAAGATAAGTTTTAGCTGAAAGTAAAAAGACAGCAAATACATTTTTACGGTAAAATTTCAGATCTTCCACCAGCAGTCTGCTAATCTCTCGGCCAAGAAAATCTAGCCTACTATAAATCCAGTGCTTTCAAAGGGGCTGCAGACTCTAATCAATTTTGGTTTAATCTTACAGTGTTCTCAAGCTAACTTTGCTATAAAGAATAGGTAATATACATTAAGAGCAGCCCTTGGGATGTGTTTTGATGGCTTACTCTGTTCCACTCAAGTCAGTTAAGAGCTTTTTGACTGATTTCTGGACATAAAAGTTTAAACTGGATCATACAGAAGACTGCTAAATATTTTTTGCACTTTTAAACTACAGAAGCAAAGTAATTTGTCTGCCTGGTACTGCTGGTCAACTGCTTTAGGATTCAGTCCTATAAGCACTGATTTATTTGAATGCTATTTTCTGTGTTGCTCATGACTTTGTAGGATCAACTGTCTTACTAGAAGGTTCCTAACACTGATTTGAGAATGCACTTAATATAAAAACCTGAAAGAAAGATTTTATTGCAGAATTTACCTGTTCAGTGCAACCCATGGTGCTGTTGTCACACGCCAGTTCATTGTAACGGTTAAATATTCTCTCTTTATTTTGCATATTTTCCCCACAACAAACTTCTGCAGATACAGATATCAAAGATCTCGTATCAGCTGAAGAGAGTTGTTAAGGTTTCAGTTTTAAACATGCATTGCGAAATAGTAGGTGTATTGCAGTTATAAGAAATGTCCAGGGTTTAGTTTACATAAGGTAACTTAATAAAATATTTGGAAGTAATTAGTAATCAATATTTTTTAAATAGAGTGCTTTCTTGCTAACTGTCAGCAATGATCCCTATCACTTACTACTAGAAGTATCACTGCTACTAGAAGTAGGTCGGCTAATTTTTAGTGCATGTGAGAACTGCAGTTTAGAACTGGGAGCATATCAAGAAGTTATACGTTGTTATGGTGAGCAAATACATTTCCTTGTAGGGCTGTTAAATGCAAACAGTAGTGGAGTGGAGTTTACCTATCTATTCTAAATAGATGTTTTTATAGCTTGTTGTGATTTTTAAAAATTGTATCTACAATAACTATTTATCAATATGTTCTAATGAATTAGAATAATTCAAATTAATTATGAGCATTTTTCCTTTAAACCAGCCTCTGTTTTGCCTTACGTGTCCGTTGCTTTACATTTTGAGACTTTGACAAGCCATATTTCCAGGTCTTTCCTCTGTTGTGTTATTTGGGCTGGTTTTGTCTAACTCTGTAGGCTGGTGTATACGGGGCGACTAGTGCTGTCCTCAAAACAGACTACTGCTTACCTGCCCTTCACCTCAAGTGCTTCCAGCATCTAGGTTTGTCAGGGAAATGGAGCAAAAGGTGTTTCCCGGAGGAGGTCAAAAAATTAGCTCCCAGAGGGTAAAGAAGAGCTTCAAACTCCAGAGGGAATGAGAAAGTAGGAAGCAAGAATATCCCAAAGTGGATAAAGCTGTGTGCTAAATCCCACTCTCTCTCTCAGCACTCGTATCAGCACAACTGAATGTATATAGGCATGTTAAGATTTTATATCAATGCGGTGCTCATGAAAATGAGAGATTAACAACAGTGCAATATGATGACCCCACAAATCAGCATCATGGTTGAAGAGGTATTATTGTGCCATGTGTGGCTTCTCTAAAAATGGTAACAAGCAGGAGATGCGTGAAAATGCTGCAAAACAGAAAAACCTGATGGTGAGTGGATTACAAGAGGCCACATATAAATGCAAGCTGAACTGTTGCAATTACCTTGATTTCCTCTGGAAAAATAGTACATGTGCAAAAAAAAATTAGCTCTCCAAAGACCCTTCTTACACGTGTCAAAGAAAACGGCCTTTTGGATGTTTCGGGTACTCGGCTCAAGTTGTCAGTACAAGTTTGTAATTGAGAACTTAAGCCTCTGGTTTACTTGTACAAACTTCTCCTTGTTTTAAGTTTGTTTGTTGTTTAACCTAAGTTCAGGTCACTCTGAAAAACTGAATGTTCTCTGATTTTTTAAGATTAATTAATACTGAGAAGATGTGCATATAAAGACACTTTTTTTGAGTCTCTGTTGCACAGGAGAAATTTAAGATCTCAAGATCTAGACTGTCCTGCTAACCTGCAGGTTGTGGCTGCCTTGATCAAGCACCAGAGGGGGTATGTGTTAACCAGTGTCAAACACATACTGGTAAGAGACAGCCTACGACTTTGGCTTTTGCTGTCTGAAATACAGAATATTATTTAAAGTCTGACACACAGCTCTGCAGCAAACTTCTGTCCTTTTGTAATGCTTATAAGATCCCATTATATAGTTATGCCAGCAAAAAAAATACAGGCTATGTGAAAATGCACTGTGGTTGTGATGTGTATCCAAATGGTGGCTCATTAGGCAACCAGAGTTAATTTAGTGTGTAACTTCAGGTAAGGGTTAGCTTTTTTGTTTTATTCTTGGAAATTCTAGTTACTCTAACCCCTATGTCTTAGTCAATACTTAATCAAAAGTAGCCTTACATCCAGCCAGACTACATGTCACATGCCAGAAGCACTTTCCTCTGGTTGGTATTGTGCCAGGGTCATTTGGAAAAGAGCATTCAGGAGAGCGGTAAACTTTCTGGATAGTAAAAAATTATTTAGGATAGTCAGCACTGCAAAGATGTTCAATAAGACCTAATAAGCCTGCACAATGGCAGCCAAATTCAGCATTGACAAAGATGAAAATACATATTGGAAGGAACAGATTGAATTGCTCATGCACATTGCTGGGTTCTAAATTAACTGTAACAACTTGGGAAAAAGACCTGGGGGTCACTGCGGGCAGCTCAATTAAACATCTAATCAATGAGCAGTGGAGGTTAAAAAAGCAAACAAAATGTGAGAATGTATAAAGACTGGGACGGAAAACAATGACAATATTGTAATTGTGCAATTATACACATTGTTGGCACACCTCCCCTGAATGCAGTATTCATTTCTGGTTGTGCCATCTTAAAATACATTGTGGAAATGGAAGAAACCCAAACTTAGGCAACAGAAAGGAACAGAGACAAGGAGAAACTTCCATATTAACAGAGAACTGTTCCATTGAAAGAGGAAATTAATAAGTGGGGACATGATAGAGAGATATAAAATAATTAATGGTATGGAGAAGGTCAACTGGGTGCTCCTATTTACTCTTCCCCATAATGTAAGAACAAAGTGACATCCATTAAATTGAAAAGAAACAAATTTAAAACTGATAAAAAGGAATACTTTTTTACACAATGCATAATTAGCCTGTTGAACTCACTGCAACAAGCTATCATTATGCCCAAGAGCTTAGTAGGATTCAAAAAGGATTATACACTTATTTGGATAATGAGAGCGCCCAGGGATACCTTAGATAGGATAAAAATGGTTGGGGGTGGAGATATACGAACCCTCATGCTTCAGGGCATAAACCAATCATTAGCTGTCTGGGATTAGGAAGAAACTTCCCCTACGAGCAAATTATTCAATAATTGTCCATTATGGGTTTTCTTGCAAATTCCACTGAAGCATCTGGTCCTGGCCACTTACAGCAGAGACAGGGCACTGGACCGCCGATGTGATCCCGTATGGTATCTCCTGTTTACATTGCCCAAATGGTCCTATGCATTTGCCATGAGCCTGGGAAAGTCATCTCTGTACCAGAAGGGCTCGTTCTCTCTGTTCTGTGACCTCCTTGCTGCATGGCTAGCACTGGGTATTTATTTATGCCTTTATTTGTGATACAGACAGGACAGGATAAGGTTTTGTCTTTCAGAGAGGACAGATTTTTCATTCGAAATGTGTGTATGGATTGCGCTGAACCATCTAATGCCAACATGTGACAGGGTTTTATCTTTGAAAGTTCTGTAAAGCCTTTTGTAGGATTCACTGATAGTCAAAAGAGCATGTGATTCTACTGAAGTATTATTAAAACTATTTTGGTTTTGATTTTGTTCCTTTTAAAAGTTCACTTGGCAGAAATACATCTTGATAAAAAGTCTTAAGGAAACAGTATTTAACTTTTCTGTTGTGCTACTGCTATAGCAATCTTGGTTAGATTCTCCAACAAATTCACATCAATTTACCTGCCCTAGAAAATCAGTGAGATATTCTAAGTTATTTTCTGGGGGTGCTTTCACCATAGCAAAGTCAAGTAAAACCTACCAATTTTTCTTACTGTATAACAGATTAAAAATTAGATGCCATTGAGATGCTTTTGCATTTATTTTTATTTTACGATTTGTTCTCAGCCATCCATTTACCCCGTTTTTTAATTAATTTACTGCATCTTATGATCCAAGTTTTACTATTACTATCTAGTTTTACTATTACTACCCAGTTCTACTATTACTATCTAGTTTTACTATTTTACTGTTACTATCTAGGTTTTTTACTATCACTTTTTTTTCTACTACTATTATCTATGATTTTACTCTTACTATATAGTTTTACTGTTATTTACTATCAAGTTTTACTATACCATTTTACTACATGAAACTCTGCAACAAAGAATGTGTCAGATGAAAATATAATTCCTGCTTTAAACCAATCGGAATAGCAGGCACATACCTAATGCAGAACTGGTACAATTATTCCGGAATAGCCCTTTCACGCGCCTGTGATTTACCAACCTCTGTGCCTGGAACTCTCTTCTCCATACTTGTTTACCTACAGATAGTCCTGATAAGATCCAGTAAGGTCAAATAATTATTAAATGCAACCTGAAGTGCCTTTGTTTAGCGTATTTGTCAGGACACATGGCTTCATTATTAGTTCTTACAGTACTGTGACCTGACAATGTTGAAAGCAAAAGGATAACGATGCTTCAAAGACAAACTGTGGAGAAAGGAGTCAACGGTGAAGAAATAAAGCTGGGTAGATTAACTTGAGGGAGTAAATTCTTAAACTCAATGGAAAATCAACTTTAAAACATGTAATTGTTTCACGATGCTGCATAAAAATCATCCTTAAACCACACAATTATAATAGTTTTCCACACAAGAACTATGTAAATGTATTTAAATCCAGCTTATAGAAAAGAGACACAATGACTACTTCTAATGGTGGAATAGCTTTTATGTTTTAAAACCAACAGAATGTTTAAAAGTTTTGTACGCTTGCTTAGAGTTTTGAAAATTTGGAGTAAGGTATCTGGTAAGGTATCCCAGCCTGTTTTCCTCATATGTAACTTCTTAGTCTGCAGTATGTGTATTTTAATTATACATTTTCCTTACATAAGAATAGCAACCCACCCCGTTTTGAAACTTTAGAAGCCCTTAGGAGGTGTATCCAATGTTTATCAATCTACAAGTAGCAGATGCAATTTCAGATGGAATATAATGGAGAAAATGGATGATGAAGTTAAATGCAAGGATCAGCACTTCCAGAAAGCCTCATGAATAATGATAACCAAGTTGGAAGCATAGTTTTAAAAACTGTATTCAGGGAGAGCAGCTGGACTGAGTTAACAAGTAGTTTACAAGAGCAATATTAGAAACTTTGTAAGGCTTTTGTTTGAATTCAGCCCAAGTTAGCAGTGACCAAAGGAGTTACTATGTAACAAACCTGACAGTGGCCTAGATTAAGTGAGTTTTCTGGTTTTGGTCCAATTCCACACCACAGAAATCACCATTCTGAGTGATGCTGGTCAGCATCCCTGTTGGCAAGTCTCAAATAGCTGTGGATTGACTGGGCACATGGAATGAACAAGGCTGTGAGCCCCGTGGGGGTTCCTCTGGGTCATGCTGGAGGCTTTGCGGAAGCAAACAGATCTGCTGCCTGTGCTCTGGCCATTTCCAGATAAATGAAGGTCATCAGCCTCTGGGGAGGCCAATCAGCGCCTTTCTGACTTTAGATTTCACACATACAGTGGTGTTTTCTGGCTCCTAAAAACCCTCAAGTGTTGGAGGACTTTAAATATTCATGTGAGCAAAATATTGCAGAGGATAATACAGCCAATATAAAATAAGTAATCATTTCCTATACGTTTCTTTGAAAAAGGCTTCATAAGCACTGTTGAATGTTCTTGGTTGAAGCAGTAGCCAATACGGTCCTCAAAGGGGACTCTGTTGTACAAGTCTCAGGTCTCTGCCTGTTAGGGGGCACAAATGCTGCTTGTTTTGAGATAGTTTTTGCAGCAAGGATACACTAAGTGGATGTCATTTCAGTGTAGTGTCACGACAACGTTTTTAACACTTCCACTCCGGAGTCCATCCTTCAAATGAGCCCTCATATTTGTTCAGACCCTTTTTTAATGCACACTTGCCCCAGCCTAAGACGCTGATTTTGTTGGCATTGGTTAAGATTTTTCTTGAAAGACACTCTACCCCCTGATCAGCACTCCTGCTGCCCCGACAGACCTCTCGTGACAGCTGAGAATCAGAGCCATTGTCTGGTGGTGGTTTTGAGGTTCTTTCTCAACAACTTTCATATCAACTGAGAACGTAAAATTAAATGTATTATGATATAGAAAGAGAATTTCATACAAGGGACCTGAAAATGCACTGTACAAGACTGTATTAAAAAAGTAGTCACATAAAGACTCATTGCTACAGCATATTTTCTTCATTATTTCTGCCTCATTGTATGTGAAACTATATTAGTATAATGAAGTGAGAAATAGTAGGATATTGGATATTATATTTCCTGCCCAGCAGCTTTAGAGAATGTAGCTCAAGGCAAGAAAAAATGCAGTCTTTCTGCCCTGAAGAATAAACAAAAACCTGTTACAGAAAGAAAAGTGTCAGTAAGAAATCAGGTGGTCTCTCCACATGCACCAGTGCACTTCTTACCATAGCTTTATAGAGAACTGCTTAGGGTTTAGTTTAGTTTGGTTGGGTTTGGTTTAGAAACACTCAGGCTTCTTACACCAGGATATGTACTTATGTGTACCTTTCCTCTTTATAAAGAATGGAGACATTTGAAACATTGAATAATCAAGCTGCCATTGCTAAATTACTGATAACTGCACAATTATAGAAAATTATATACTAAGAAAAAGGAAAGTTATGAAATAGCAGAGGACCCAGTGTTGCTGGGATGAATCTTAGTCCTGCTTCTACAGAAGACATCTTGCATTCTTTTTACATAAGCTACTTTTAATGTATAGCACTGGTGTAAACTATGTACAGCAGACTTACGCACTTAATAGGTTCAAGTGAGAGAGTTATTGTATTTCACCAGCTGCTGTTCAGATACTTTGCAATTTATGAAGCTTATTAATTTACCAGGTATTTGTTTAAAATGTCACTTTTCCCTTTACCAGGCCTTAGCAATAAAACAAAAATGTCTTATCAAAACAGTGGAACTTCACAGAACTTCCCACATTATTACATGAAAGTCCATAAAATTAGAGAAAATATAGAAAAAAAAGTAGGGCTTAAAGGAAAAATCATGCTATTGCCCTGAAAATAACTAGAAACAAGAGTGGGAGACTAGTAGAAACAAACAAACAAATTTTAAAAGATCAGATGACTTAATATGTTGTGTAAACCAGCAAGAAGTAACAATGCAATACCTAGCCAGCATCTCACTAACATGAAGCGCAATATACAGTTGCATTGCCATCTGCCTACTTGATCTTTTGGAACGAGTTGCTCCTGGTCTTATGCAAAACGAGTTGTAAAGGGCTGATATTGCAATAGGACTGTGCATCTCGTGCATTGGCCTTAGGGACAGGCCTGGTGCACTGCTTAAAAAGGTGTGAGTGCCATTAGCTTAGCAAGCACAAGGCTTTTCATTATACTGGTACTCACTTCCCACCGTCAGCTCTCAAGGCAAAGCAGCTCTGTGTTCCAGAGGCATAAATCTAACCTTTTAATTTGAAAGCTCACAGTTCTAAATAAGTATACAGTAATCAGAAGTCAGTAAGGCAAGTAGCCCATGTCAGAGGTTGTAGTGAGGCAATTTTATTCCACTTTCCAACTGCTAGATCCTTCTTCCCCCTTATTCCAGTTCAGACTGCTATGGTAAGACAGGAGGGCTGACAAGAGCTCCCACTGCATGGAATTGAGAACCGCAATCACTGGAATAACTTTGGGCAACTTAAGATCAAAAAGATCCAGTTCTTCTAGCTGGAATCCACAATAGATTACTAAGTAATAACTGGATACTTTGCATTGACTGCTGCTTGAGAAGATGTTTGTGCTGTTGGAGAACAGGAACGCGACCCCAGTGAAGGCCAGGTTCCAGCCCTGCATGTCTAACTTGTTTAATTCATATTCGTTCACTTGCATATCTTTCTTACCAACTACCATTTATTTTCATTTCACCCAATTACAAACAGTTTTGTCTGTATTACAGCAGAGTTAGTAGTTACTTCACTGGATCTGTTACTTTCAGTTCCTTGGTGAATTTACAACATTAATTGCACCAAAACCACTTTGTTTTACCTCATAGCCCACACTAAATCGCTTTTGGTGAAATTTCCCAGTACAGATACCAGTCTACTATATTTTTAATTCTGTCCAAAGGAGGATACTACTTCAGCAGTTGTCACCAAACTCCATGCTTGGCATGTATCTCTGAAAGCAAAATTATCCTAGGGATCAGATGATCAGTTTTGCTGGAAAAAGCGACTTAGCCTTCAGCTCAGGCTTTCTTTTCTGTCAAGAGCTCTACTGTGAACTGTGTTTTCTTTCTGAGAACTTTTCATACTGTTTTATATGACATTTCTGTACTTTCTTCCTAACACAATAATTCCATCTTTGTTTGGGGGATAAGGGCTATAATATATTCTCATGTTTGCCACAGAGCAAGCACCAATTCATCTAAGATATGACAACCAGCATGCTTTCTTATCTACAAAAAGGGTCATCTGTTGTGCTTAAGAATATGGTGCAAATGATTGTACCAGTATATTGCTAATGCTTAAATCTACATTTCTATGTAAAATTAATTTTGTCTTTTGTCTGTAGTTGCAACTTGGAACGCTTTCCTTATATGCACTATAAAATGTTAATAGCAAAATTTAGTGTGACTTTATGACTGGAGTGTCATTTTTCTCAGCTTGATCAGCTCTTTCAAATGGCATCATTATGATCAAAGTTGTTTACAGTAATAAAGCAAGAATAGTTCCAATAAAATAGTAGGTGCCTTTACAGTTAAAGAGTAGTTGGCATTTAAGAATGCTGCAGCTACTCATTCTGTGGGTGCAGAATCACAGAAGTCCACAATATAATAGAGTTAATGCATGTAATTACAAGATTGCCCCCCTCAAGACTTGAGGGCATTGAAAGAGACAACAGGAAAAACATTATGAATCTGAAAGGGGGGAAGTAGCAAAACTGCATATATTGATGATATAAGGAGAAACAACTATGCGGTCAAGCTTTGAAGTCTTCAAAATTGTGGATTACTCTAATGCAACATCATTCTTCACTAGTAACTTGTCAGTGGTTATTAATTTAAGAGAATAAAATGGTGGCACTTTAAATTAAGGTAAATTTATAAATATTTTACTAATGTTACACGATTAATACAAATTACTTCAAAACTAAATTACTGTAGATACGCTTTAACATGTGGGAACCCATGGATGATGTTTCAAAAGATGTTTAATAAATGACGTTCTAACTACCAGCTATAAACATTAATACTCTGGGACATATAATTCCTAAACCCTAGGTCTCTGTAAAATCTTTAAAGAAACTTTGTAGCAGTGAGAAAATAATCAGTGATGGTGATTTAGACCTGTTTTACCCCATGTAAAGCACAAAGCTGGAGCCTGAGAAAGCAGGACTCGGGGAATGTAATGTGAGCGATATCTCACAGGATCCATTACTAACTGGGAATATCTGGTTCTGATAATACGTTAGGTGAAATTCCAGGTCAGCGGTTGCAATGCATAAGATAATGAAGAAAATAAAGAAAATTTGTCCAATGGAGGGAAGACAAAAGATGGATGATTCTTTAGTGAAGCACTAAAGCCCAGTACTTCAGAAGACACGGGCTCAACGCTCGGCTCCATCAGGACAATAATAATATGTGATATTTGCTTGGTTAACAGTGATAACTGGCAGTTTGTATCGAGGTTAAACAAGTGAAAACTCACTTCAAATGTTCCTACCCTTGGTAATAATTTATTAGCAAAGGTTTTACCTGGGACAGCAACAAGTAAATCCCAGACTGATCACTACTCTCTTACAATGAAATCTAGTAACAGCACTGGTTCCATTTGAGGGCTGTACTTTAGGATTGTAGGTCCCTGACAGAGAACTCAGGATGTGATTGATTTACATGACACTGTTTTAACTGAGAACACCGCAAAATAATTCAAAACCAGTTTGACATCTTGGAAGACAACCTTATATTTAGAAACGTCAAGATTGTAGAGCATGGAAAGAGAAGCCAATGATATATTTTTTCAATGAATACCAAAAGTGGCAGAGATGCATACCTATAAAACTCCTGAACAATGTGTTGCAGCACATTGTATCCTTGGAAAGGCCAATCAAGTAGCACATTATATGGTACTTGTGAAATGTTGCAAGTCTTGGAATGAGGAACAGAAATTTGAAACAGGCATATAAATCTGAGTCATGCTGTTAGGGTTGAAGAATTTTCTTTTATCTGGATTACCCTGCTGCTCTTATTTGATGTTGAAAGGTGTTTATAACTGTTAAACTGCGAATGAAAAATATACAGTAAGCCAGAAAGAAGGCTCATTGAGGAAATCAAAGTTATCTTTGACTCATGGGATAAGAGGAGACCTGTGCGTGGTTCCTGTGTTTTCATAGGTAGAACAGCCTTTCAGAAATTATTGCCTCATGTTTTCTGTTGGTAAGCTACATCCTTATTACATAATTGATTTTTTTAAATGTACAGGGCTGCATTCTCCTCTTTTAATCTTACAGAAGTTTAATGACTTTCCTTGCCTCTAAAGCAATTTTAATCACTAGAGACTCATGTCTACAGGGTACATAACACTATGGTTATAACACACAATGCCTAGACAAACACAGCATTATTCCTGCTTCATCCTTCCTATACAAAGAGAGAATGAATTCCTTTCTGATCCTTTAGATGCTCGTTATCAGACAGATTTATACAAATGATTGTCTGTACACATGGTTGGAAGAGAGTTGCAATGCAGAAAGTTAAATATATGCATAAAGCTTTGTAAGATTTGGGTCATAACAACAAATGGGTTCAGTCTCTCTGCATTCACTGCCGTGTTTTCTCATATCCCCTCATCTCAAAGTGACAGCTGCTTTTTAGAAACTCTTTCCAGGATCATTTATTACACTTTAAATTGTTAAGACTACAAAATATTTTAATTGGTATTATTTCTTGTCTCTCCTCTGTTATTTCTTCCAGTTCAACCTGTCCAAAGCATGAACATTGGATAACGCTCACAATTCAGGTAGTAAGAGAAGTATTTTTGGCCCGAGGATACCCTAGGGCCTCTGAAATGACCCTAGATGAGTATGTTTGGATACCTAGTCTCAAGGCTGCAGCCAGTTAAGGTCCCAACTATGCATCATCTTAAGGAGGAGAAGTCCTATTATTACCTAAAGTCTTTCCAAAGTCAGCAAGGAAATGCACTTTTTTTTTTTTTTTTTTTTTTTTTAGTTAGAATGATTTTCTCCACAGAATAAAAGATCCATTTCATCCAGTCTTTGCCTAAGAATGTTTACATCTCTCTCCCCTCATACAGCATCATATGGAACTGTATTAGGGGTACATTAGAGCTGCAGGTGCATGAAATCCCTTTGCCTTTCTCCCTATAAAAAGGCAGGTAAACATTCTCCACATGCTCCTGATGCCCTTCTGCATCCATCTGAACTGTCAGCTCTCTGTCTCACTGCTAGCAACTGGCAGCCAAATGCGTTTCCCTTGTCACAGAACATACAGGATGACTTAAAACATGACCCACCAACAGACACAGTAAGTGCACAGAAGGGAACGTGTAGCTTACAGCAACTCTTTGCCTATTTGTTGCTGTCATGCTCCATGGTTATATTCTTTTTAGCTTTGGTCTGGTGGACTTCCCAGTTGGGACCTGGAGTAGTTGCACAAAGCAGCAAGAAACGTACAGATCCAAGAGCCAGTTTTCCTTTCTCTTTACCTGCTGTGTTCTCTTTTTTTCTTTTCTATTTTTTTTCCTTTCTTTTCTGGCTTACACAAGGGTGGAGCAAAGGGGCATATCTGATTAATCCTTTTCAGACTGGAAGGCTTTGCAATTTTATTACAGGACAAAATTATTATGAACAGCTAAAGCTAGAAATACTCTTTGATACGAAGAAATTTATTTAAAAGTGTGCCTGCAATGCCTGGTAAGACCAGAGCTAGAATATTTGAATAAGCCCTTTGAAGCTTGCAGTCGCCTGAGTTCATTGTCGTCCAAAGCTATAGTCCAAGATGACTGGAGCTGCTCCAGGCTTTGCGAACTTATTACAAGCATAGGTGAGTTGCTGTCATGAAATTGGAGTGTCCATTAAACTTCAAAGGATAAGCTTGATCTAAGTTTTCCTTGTTATAATGTGTAATACTTATTACAGAGAGATTTATTAAGCTTCTCTCATTTTATAGGTTGAATCTAGTATAGGGTCATGGAACATATTAAGGTTTTGACCAACAGTAAAGAGCTGAAATTTTCATATTTTGCTATTCATGACCTTGGGACTACCTAAAATGGCAGCCACCTTTAATTCAATGCAATTGTGCCTAAGCACAGCTGTACTTTCGCTCCATTGATGTTTCAAGAGACAAAAAAACATGAGAAGATGACTGTTGAGTGGGTTTAGGAGGTATTTTAAAAGCCAGGCACTATGCTAGGCCAGAAATGAGGGACCCTGTCATGCAAAATAGTCTAATGCTCAGGTGGTAATGCTATACATTGAGAAAAAAAGATATATAATTTAGTAAATTAAGTTTGAGTGCTCTGTCCTATCCTGAACTAAGTCTGTGTCACTGCTGCACATTAAAGACCTATACTGTGTGCCTGAAAAATCACTGTTAAAACAGTGAGGTTTCACACATACTTCAATATTGCATTCCTGTCTACTGGTAGTGAAATTATCAACCAGCACAGCACAGCTATTAATCTTATTTTTTCCTAACGGTATGGAGCAAAACTGCAAGGCAGATGAGAGAAGTGTTTATACTGTTTATGCTGGTGTAAATCTATAGTAGCTTCTCAAGACTGAGAAAGTTTGGAAAGTAACTTTATTTCCTTTGAGACCGGTTTTACAGACCCGAGGGTGGGCTTCATCTCCCTAAGAACAGCCCTGATATCACCCAGACTCTCCTGGTATAGTTAGTTATAATTGAGCCTCAGGCACAGTTAGTTTCACCTTGAAAGAGACGCAAATACTTCAGTGACTATTTTTCTTGACCTACAAGGGAGGTTTGTGTGCAGTGGGTACCTCACTGCTGATGTCGAAAGCTTGTGAGACAAATTTCTTCACTGTGTTTAGTTTTCAGAATTTCCAGGGCTCACTTTCATCATTGTTGTTCAGGCATCACAGATATATGTGGAAATGTAAAAAAAATCTTAAATTGGTAGAAGCCCTGTAATACTGGAACACAAGCACATACACTACAGAGTGGATGGTGATGTTTTCCATGTTTTGTACTAATACAATGAAAAGAAGCATTTATCTGTCTTTCAGAGTCAACTAAAACCCAAACAAACAAACAAAAACCCAAACTAAACCAACTGGATTTCTTTCCTTCCTATGTTCTTTATGGTACATAACAAAAACCAAGTAACAAGGTTGTTTCTGCTTAAAAAACCCCAAACATTTGCAAGGTTTGCAAACCCTATCAGGTTTACAGGACAACCACTCCAATTGTGTTGAGCCACTACACTCAAAGCAGTTCTTAGTTACGATAACAGAAGATCCTACTTTCACTTCACATAACGCAGGATAATTCTTTTATAAACTAAGCTAAATCATCTTTAAGGGTATCACTGGAGTTATTCTGGATTTACAATGACATCACTATGAGCAGAGTGTGAGTGTGAATTTGTGTCTTACTCCATTTTTAGATGCAGTTCTCACAATTTTGTTTTTATGGAATTTGCCACACTGGGAGGGCCAACGGCACGAATGTGTCAGGCAACAGGGACGTATTTGCTCCTCCTGAGAGCTGACAGTAAACAGAAGTTTGGCCTAGCGAGGAGGTTAGTCTCCAAGAGCTTCCTGCATAACCCATGCAGAAAGAATCAAGATCCTCAAGTGACTGAGAGCACCTGAATTGGGCTGCTGCTCTCAACTGCTCTGTGAAGGGTCCTTTCACTCTTTCACCTTCCCCCCAATATAAACTGGGTGCATAAATGTCCATGAAGGTGAAGAACCTCCCTGGAGAATCTATTTTGTGCATAAACTACATGAGAAGTGGGAGGATGCTTTTTATTTTTGGGGGGTTAATTTGGACTGCTGTACAAGTGTATTTAAATATTTTTGCAAAGAACAACCTTTTGCCTACTGTCCAAAAGAATTTATTTGTTTTCATGAGTTTGTCTCAACCTTCGAGTTATTGTAACAGTTTTGTGTATTTAATATACAGCGTGTGTTAATATCACAGACAGTTTTATAACAGCATTATAACATACACCATTCCCTCCAGCTTTTTATGGACATCTACGCCTCTGCATTAAACTACTGTAGCTTGTGGAATTTACAGTAGAAATCAAGAATGAAGCCTGATGAAAAGCCTTTTAAATTGTGTTGTATACATCCGCCACATCCATCTTGCAAAAGGACTAAAATGAAGAGAACTCTTATGTGATAATTTCTAGCATCGTATCTTAGTAAGACCACAGGATTACCATTCTGCTACACAAACCATAAAGGAAAAAAGATAGTAGTACAGTAAGAAGGCTAACTTTATATTTTTATTTGAAGTCAAGTTTAATTATTTATGTTTTCTGAGGAAAATAAAAACAAAATGGTAACTATGTGTTCTTAGTTTAATAGAGGTCTCATTTTAGATTCTGTGGCATTAAAATACAACTAATATATCCTATCTAGAAAAATAAAAGCAGAAGAGAACCAGGAGAGAAAGACAGAGAGAGACAGACAGATACCTCTCTCCCTACCTCTGCAAAAAAACGGAGCTAAATAACAAGGAGTTTTATAATTACAAAGTAGTCTAATTATTTATTGTACTCTGAAGAGATATTAATTCTTAATTTGAGAACTTCTATATAATGTTTAATGTAAGCTTTATGCAAGAGGTTAAAGATTTTATTATATTTAACAACCAAAAAGAGAAGACACAAAAGCTGGACTGTTCTTTTTACCTTAGAAATGCTCTGAGTTTCTATTGAAAAATATAACAGACGACACGAGTTATACTTCACATTATCAGTAAATACCACCATAACCTCACCATGAGGCAACACAGGTTGTCATATCTAGTTAGTATGTTCTTAGGAAATAAATGACTTTTGGTTATCATGGGCCGATGTGACATGACAGTGTAAAATCATATTCCAGTCTGTGCTGAGCAAGATGATAACATATGTCGCCACTCTACTAAACCTGTGAAAATCCCTTGGAATTTCTATTTATTAAACCTCATGTTCACCACACTGTACAGTATATGGCTTCTTCACCGGTTACAGTAAAGCCCTGCTTCCTGCTAATTGCTTTGGAGGATACAATTTCAATAGTAATGGAACTTAAACAAACTACTCAAAACTCTCCTTAAAGGAATACTATGAGCATTTTTCAAAAGTACGAGTATGCTACCAAATTACCTCAAGGACGGCTCTTCAGCAATCTGTGTCGCCTCCTTGCAGTCTACTAATTCAACTGAATTTAGCTCACAATTAAAGCACAGCTGACCCATACTAAAAGTACATTACCTGTATTTAGGTTCTATTTACATAACGGTTGTTATCTTCTTTATTACTCTGTCTCTGAATTTTTCTCTTGTTTAGTTTACTACAGATATGCTTAATGGGGAATTACCATCCTGAACAAATGCTTTGAGGACAATTATGATTAAACAGTCTCTGTATATTAAACAGAAGCAATTGCTGCAGAACTGTCTTTGCAAAGCAAAGAGCAAACCAAAAAACTGAACTCCAGAGCTCAAGACCAATATGTTCATATAAATGTCCCATCTCTCTTTCACCAAACTAACATCCCACAGTAACAAGCTCCACATTGGATGAGAAGTTCTGCCTTCTGCTTTCAATGCCACTGAGTGTTGTTATCATGCATGACAAGATCCTAACCAGCCTTATCAAGACGTTATTTCATAGCTTTTTATCATATCTCTCATGTAGCCCTTTGGTGAAGCTGGTGATGCCAATTGTTTCAGTCTTTTCTCCTTATCCTCTGTTATTCTTGCCAGATGGAACTGAGCTGCTTCTAGTTCTGCTAAACTTTTATTTGCAGTAGGTGACCAGGACTGTACGTGGTGATTTAATGACATTAAAGAGTTTTTCATATTATTCTTCCTTCCTCTACCAAAACTTTTTACTATAGCTGCATGCCAAGTGAAGGACTTTATTGCACTCTTGGCAATGCTATCTAGGTCCTTTTCCTTTGATACAATTAATTTAGAACTCACTAAGGTGTTAAAATAGATAAAAAAACCCTTGTAAAGTACATTAATTTGCATATATCAACACTGAATTTAATCTGCCATCAGGTTGATCATTCATTCACCTAACTTGTTTATTTTCTTCTGAAGTTTCTTATTACCCTCTCTGGACTTGATTAACCTGAATAATTTTGTGTCACCTGCAAATTTTATCACCTCAATGCTCATCCCTTTTTCCAGTTCATTAAAAAATGTATTAAACTATGCCACTTCTGCTGAATAGCATGAACTTGGATGTCAAATTCTACTATGGTGAAAACTGAGAATTCATTTCTTCCTCCTCTTTGTATCTCCTGGTTGAATTCATCCATGAGAAAAACTAAGTAAAATCTTTTTTGACTGAAAGCTACAGGAACTTTGTTGGGCCTGGAATTTCTATTTTTGCCGCCAGTTTTGTGACTACTTAATTTCTTTAAATTTTGTGAGGCTTTGAAAGGCTAGACTTTAATGATTAAGCAGTTTATCCACATTTTTATGACATATTCAATGAGTTCTAATAAACAAATTGGTATGCAAATGTCCTGTTGTACACAGATAATCAGAAAACAATTTTTATTTACTAGATCAGGCTCATTTAAAAGCAGTATTTATATTCTGCCAGTTGTGGGGTGTATTGTTCTGAGGACTTTTGACATTGCAACATGTGTCTTTATCTGGAATATTTGTTTGAAGGGGTTAATTAAATTCCTTCAGAATGTGTGGCTCCCCATATTTGTCATTTCTGTTTGAGAGGACACTTGGCACACTCGCAGCCTCTTTTAGCCCTGCAAGGTTTCATTTGCAGAAGCAAACAAACAACCTGTTTCTCCACCTGACATGTAATTGCTCCCTGGGATAGTCTGGCAAGCAAAATCATTACCAGCACCGAGAGGCTAAGTTTCTTGTTCCTGCAGAGAAGGATTTGCAGTTGTTAGTTCAAACATAAAAATTGTCTGTATTTCTAACTAGTAGATTTCCTTGGTTCTCTGTCCCTTGAGAACAAGTTATCAGTTCAATGAAGGCCAAAGAATGGACCATACTATTAAGAGTACTCCAAAATTAACTACACTGTAGGAAGGGGTGTCAGGGATACCTGTCTTCCCCCTGAATGATGAGCCACTGCTATACTGGTGTCCTCTGCCTCATGACGAACGTGAAATTAATAGCATCATTGGAGCCTTCCACTGTCTGAAACAGACTTTTCTGAAGCCAAATGATATTTTGGAAGGTGGAAAAGGGAATGAATAACAGAGGATAGAGGGAATTATTTAATCCACTTGCTGACCTCCCTAAGATATCTTGGGAAAGCTTATTGAGTTTGCTGAGGATTTAGTAGAAGGAGGTGACTGGAAGCTATAAAAGTTTCATTGATGCTTCCCTAAAATTGTAAAGTAATCCTCTAAGTTACATTAATATTTAACTCTACATCTTGATCCTCTGTAATTCCTTTAAAAGGAATCTATATTATTATTTTCCCAGGAACATGGGTTACCATGTGCTATACACAGGATTAACATGTCTGTCTGGTAATTATGTAATCTGCACGTAACCCATGTTACAGGTTTCTTTGCCATGCATAACATTTTTGGAGCTTTTTGAACAAATGAGAGCTCGATATGCAGAACAGAAATAATTTTACACAAAGGAGTCCTTTTACAAGAAAAAGCCCCTACCTCTTTACTAGATTACCTGTTGTACACACTGTCAGAAAAATTCTAGTGAAAGGGTGGCACATGTCAATTTTTTTGGTTCTAAATTTGCGGAGATACTCAAAACCCGGAACCAGTTCTGGGCAAGCAGCTGTAGCTGACTATGCTTGAGCCAAGGGGTTGGGCTAGATGATCCCTTTTAACCTAAACAGTTTGGTGTAAATGTATACAGAATATGCAATGATTATTGTTTAAAATCACTTAATGTTTGCTGTAACTACTAACAGACAGTCTAAACACAGGAACTAATTAACAGGTCCAACAGAGTCCAAGCTCTGTCAAACCAAACAACAGATGAGAGTAGTTCAGCCTTTGATGAAGCCTGGGATTTCCACTTAACCAGCTCCTTTTGAAGTTAGTCCTTCAAAACTTCTGAGATGTTTCAATACATTTACAAAATTTATACCTAGTGCCTCTTCTTTGTGCATAAATTTAGTCCAATTATATAGGTCCAGTAATGAATACAAACTATCAAAACATCGCCAAATCTATGCACCTCTGTCTTGTGAAGAAGTGAAATATCTACCCTTTACTGATTCAGCCAGTAACAATTCAGTTCATTGTCTCAATGTAGTTAAATCCCCAAGACATGATTTTATGGGGAAGAATGTAAAAAATGCTTTAATAAAAACTAATGCCTCATTATTTTTTTCCAGTAAATTAATAGAATGAAGTATTAATTAAACTATTAAACTCTTATGCTCTTTTGGAAAGACTACCTTTTTTCATAATACAAACAATGTATATGTTTCAACAACGGTACTTAAATTTTTTTTGAAGGAATCTTAATGCCATTATTGCACATTAGACATGTTTCATGATATGTTAGTGTTTAGAGTATGAAGAAGAGACTTCCCACTTCTTCCAAAGCAACATAAAGGACGTCTTGAAAACAGAACCCAACAGAGACAGGAAATGTTTATGGGTTAGAGGAGCATGGGCTACCAGAGCCAACTTAAAATAAGAGGTATCAGATGCTTCCGGTGATGAAAATCTTTGTGTAAGGTGAAATGGGCTACGTTCTGTTCCTTTTATTCCAAAGATGAGATGGATTTGAAAAACCTACCTGGCTCCTTGATGCAAGGACTCGCCACATGAGATAATCTCCAGCACATTACTATTGGCAAGCAGATCTTTCACCCTTTTTTCTCCATGCATTACAGAAAATATTAAATCAGTTTGGTGTCCATAAAAACTTTTGATCGTAGGAATAGCCTAGGGTACTATCATTATCTTCAGGAGAACCATTTGTAGATCTTCAGTAGGTAGCACTAATTTAATTTCTTTGCTAAAGTGGCTGATTTTCTAGATCAATATTTGATTGAATATGTTTGAAATGTCTGCAGATAAAGGCCCCTTTTTCTGGCCCAAAGAGTTTTTGAACCACAGAGGTATACTGTTCTAGCTCCCCTGGGATCTGACTGCAAGGAGGTCTCAAAGATCTGTTAGAAACCTTCCTGCTGTTCCTTGTGTTCTTCCAGCAAGACTTTCTAAAGGTTGAGATGAGAAGAAAGAAGATCAAGAACCAAAATGTCTTTGTATCCATTTTTTAATCTTTCCTAGTGCTTCTCTTAACTAAAAATAATCGTTTATAACACCAGTTTACAAAAAAACTTCTGTAATAGGATCATGTGAAAGGAAGAAAAAAACCCTAGTGAGGGCCAGTCCTTCAGATTTGCTTTAAGAAGATGCTCCAACAACTTTTGCAAGCCATTGACATTTGAAGGGTTTTTTCTCTTTCATGACACTAATTAAAGCAGAATATCAATGTATCGTCATCTTGAAAGTGATCTATTAAAGAGAGACGCTCGAGGCTGAAAAACCAGGGCAATGGACACATGTTTTAGAACTTCAGAAGAAAAGTTGCCCAGTTATGTTAGATAACTACAGAAAAGCTTAAAAGTGAAAAGATATTCTTAAACAATGATAAGAGATGCTGTTGCAAAAATGGCATGATGTGAGACCCTGCACTAATATATTCCATATAAATTCATGCCAAATACATGCTCACACAGACATGGCCCTCCCTCAGCCCCATGCAGAACGGTGCTCGTGTTCATGCTGTTCAAATGGAGAGGTTTCTTTAAATCTTCAAGACCTAGACATACACTTCTCAGAATGAGACAATGAAATATTGTGGATGGAAACTTCTTGTAAAATTGAGACAAGAATTGCACTAAAGAGTAAACCATATCTCCTATCTTGACTACATGTAGAGCTTGATGTTAAATCATTAACAGTATACATACTTCTACATAAGATTAATTCATCTTAACATTAAAATCAAATCTAAATAAGAGAAAAATGATGGTGATTTGCTTCATAATATTTTACTTAGAGTTTTGATATTATTTTTTAAAGTATGTTTAACTTGTTAATAAAGTATGTGCATACCTTTTCAATTAACAAATTAGAAAGAAAACTGTATCAAAGATAGTGAAAACATGTGTTTCCCTATCAGTTCTATGGTAGCCGTTCTAAATCATCTGCTGCAGTGTCTAATACCAGTTTTCTGCCATATTTATAAATATTATTTGCAGGGTTCCAAAGTCCCCTGCTTTAAAAATGCCTTTTCAATTGCCCAATATTTGAGCAACATAGTATACTACTTGAGTTTATTTCAATGTGAAGTAAAACATATCTCTATCAGCCAAAAATACATAAACTACACCAACAGCTGTTTAATATGTCATTTCAGTGACCCTGGGAGAGCCTTTCAGTCTTTCCACTTCTTTTGGAAGCAGCAAAATGCACCAACATTTCTGTTAATCTCTTGGAAAAGACAGAAAAAAAAGTTTTTAAAAAAAATCACTACCACTCTTGTGTCTACCATGTAATTTAGAAAGATGCTCTAACTCCAATGCCTTGTATGTAAACTGAACGTTGGGTTTATTTCACAAAAAGAAGAAAAAAAAATAGCAGCTTTGCCACCCATTATTTCTGCATCATACCTAAATGAGTAGATTATATCAAAAACACCTCATCCAGTTGCTATACCAGGTTCTGCTAACCGAAACCATAAGCCTCCAGCAGCGAAGTCAGCTACCCAGTAGTCTCTGCATGGATCAAAGTAAGCCAAACAAAATCTATGTTTTGTACTTGCTTCCAATATGTTTGGGAAGCACTGTTAATGAAAAATGAGGTTGATGTACCTATTGCACACTTTTGGATTATTGTTCACAACCATCAATCTGAAACCTAATGAAACAGAGACCACCTACAGTGGAGGGATATTGTGTCCATCTGACAAACTGCATCCAATTTACTAACTGATGGGATGGCATAAGCTGCCACTGGTCATATGATTTTCAGCTTCTGATTGGTAATACATTAAGCATTAGCAATGGGGCAATGCCGTTTCCACTATCATTCTCTGGCAAGAGTAAAAGTATTACATAGCACGCTATAATTCTGTGATAACGATAGCATGCAATGTGCTGTCTTCTCCCCTCTGCGGACACAAAAATTGTAGGACACTTGGCTCCTCCAGACTGTCTTTATGGAATTAACAAAGAAATACGCTTGCTATGACATATATTGAACCTTTTCAGTGCATTTCTGGGTAACTTTATGGGCACATGTGTTATGTATGTCACAACCAAACTCTGCAGGAAGAGATAAAATAGTGCACACATCACACAATGGGTATAAACAATGGACAACCTAGGCTCCAACCTGCATAGTACAAAGAGGTTTTTTCAAAGAAAACTGCTGACTCTCTAAATGGAAGATGCTTTTGTTCCCGCACCTGTTTTGCTCAGTATCTTGTTAGGCTGCCTCTACGATATGTCATACTAATAGGGAGAAGCAAAACAGGGAGAAATTATGATGTATATTAGTTGATCTTCTTGTTATTGCTAGATGTGATTATTGCTTTTTCCTGCTTGGACTCCCTCAGTGTACTCCTAACAGAGTGCAGCTTATTAAAAACCTTGCTGTTTAAGTTTTACTAGCATAATAACCAGTTCTCTCTTTATGGTTGTTCTGAAGTCGATTCACCGGCCACCTGTCTGTTTGTGAAATAAATGTTAGGTTTTCCTAATGACTATTAAGGTTTTTAACGGATTTTTAGAACATCGTAACTCTTTGAACTTGTCCAGTGCTGTGTTCATGCTTGTGATTTATGCTTAGCAGGTGTTTGTTTGCTATGGGTTTCTAAATGTTGGCTTCCTACTGTAAGAAAGGAATGGGAAGGTGGGAATGGGTTTATTGTATTCTGTATATTGTTCCGCAACTACGAAATGGATTTCCAGCTGACACTCTATGTGCTGCTACGTATTAAGCCACAAAACCCTGTCTATGTCAACAATATACCAACTAATGCAAGGGAATTCACAGTTAAGACTGAAGCTCCATTATTAACTCACTAGGTTGTGCCTAGGTGTTGCTGTACATTTTGTACATTATTTTGATATGCAAGGTGTTTCAAAAAGATGGACCCAATTTCAAAGTAGTACTGCTTCTTGTGTACATCCTGTATACCAGGAAGACTGCAATAGGTAAACAAAAGCAGGTGTGCTCACTATACAACTTCAGTCTTCACTATGAGATTCTGTGCCCTGACTGTTTTAACCAGACCTTTTATATTTCCTGAATTTTATCTTTTGTTATTTCAGTTTTTCAGCTTTAAAAAGTTTGTTGAGCACTTGTGATCCAGTAAAAAAATATCCTTGGAGACCTCTTGTGTAAATACATGAAATGTTTATCTAACTTCTTTTAAAAGATGTCATTATTCACATCTACAAAACTAAAATCCAGTGCAGTTAGCTAGATTAGAGCAACCTAATTTTAAAATGTGTATTACTTACCTGATAAACTGTAAAACCTCTTGTCAGGGTCACTGCAGTGTTTGTTACAAATATTTTGCCCCTAATTCTCACAGACATTATTCACTTTAGAAAGGATAAATGCCACTGTGAAATTACGGATTGTTAAGTGTAACTGAGAGCACTGAGAGGGTTTTCAGTACTGTGCCTACACAAATGGTGCAATGCTGCAGAAATCATACTTTTCGTTAGTCTGCAAAAGCTTCTGAGGCTGCTTTTGTCACCTGCAGTTTCATTACCCATAGCCTTCCCAGTCAGCAGAAAAAAAATGATTGCTTTCAGTGGGCTTTGGATTAGTCCACATTTTAATATGCCCTTCAAAGATGGGGGTTATACATGCACAGGTCCTCTTTTTCACTCAAAGACAGGTCCTACTTTACCTATGAGTCATAATTTAGTTTTGTCCTCAAAGGGATCCATTGCATTTTGGTCACCTTTTCCCCACAAGTTAGGTCATCTTTTTTCCAGTGCTGCTGACTGAGCATGATTTGGGGCTTCCTTTTGTTATTACATTCTCATCTTGTCACTCATGTTACCCAAGTAGTCACTGGCATGATTTGTAGTTGACTCTGATAGTTTTAGAAAATGTTGACTTTTTTTCCTGCTGACTTATAATGGCACTGGTATGCCATAAAGGGAAAAGAAGATACAGCTCAGCTTTCAGGAAAAAATACAAACCAACCCAATACAAGATACTGCAAAAACCTGCAACTGGTTATCACACTTACTACTGTGGACTGGCTTTGATTCACCTTAAGATCATGATTACAGCAGTTTAAATCAGTATCTCACTTAAAATTAAAGCCTACTATAAAGAATGAAATCTTAACAACAAAACCACTACACTTCATGATGCTTGTAGGATTCTATCCGAAATTTACATTTAAACTAAAATAACGTCATATCTCTCCTTTGCAGTTTAGTTCCTGGTTTTTACTCTTCAGCCATTCAGTGTGTTTGGGAAGCTGCAATGCACACAATTTTATTTATCATATAACTTTCCTCCATATCATTGAGATATACACTAGAGTTAAGATTGGCTTGGCATTTGCCAACCAAAGTTGTTATTTTTGTTAAGTGTCTGCATGCTCTTTTGACAATTACTCTTCTGTTTCCTTGTCTCCTCTGCTTAAACTTCATAGTACATATGAGATAATTTAGAGGATCTTCTGAAAACTGCTACTTATCAATGTCTGTTAGCTCCACTTTGTAACTCTCATTTGAGAAAACATATGATTTTATAAACTGAGGGGAAGCACCTTGTAACAGTTCTAAGAGAGATGCTTCTTATATCTGTAAGGCAACTTAAGAGAAGGGACTAGATGTAAGAGATCCCAATTATATCATTTTAATCTTTAGTCTTAATCTGGCTCATGAATTTCTGTGGATTTTTCCATAACTTTATTGATTTAAAAAGAACATAGACAAGATTATAATAGGCCTAGTTAGCAGTACAAGAATACAAACTACCTGCCAAACAGAATCACACATACATGTGTTTCTGTAAAATCTGAAGTCTGGTATTGTACCACAGTGGAATCCTATTTTTGTCATTAAGGCTGCAACAATACTGTTGAGAGAAGAACTTTTTTCTATAGTGTTTGAATTACCTTCCTTTTAAAATGCTGCTAAGTGTGAAATTAGTGTTGTCCCTCAAAGTGCATGAGAATAATTCTCAGTAATTGAACACAGTTTGGGGGCTAATTATATAAAAATTGATATTAAAAGAATAGTACAGGATTGATTGAGTTCCACAGTTCATATTTAGTTTTCAAATTACTAGAGTCGAAAGGCTGTGGTAAGAAACAAAAATCCATTCAAAGCTGCTAAAGCAAATTAAAGTTTACTAGTCCTATGAAAGACAAATGATTCGGGTGAGGTAATGTAGGGAGGACAGTGAAAAAGTCCTTGACATTTCCCAGAGATTTAAATTATCAGGTGTTTTCCAATGTCATATGTTGATAGAATTTAATTTTTCCACTGAATTTCTGTTTAGATAGTTGGGATTTCTGTTTTGGTTTGTTTTTAAAAAAGGAAAAACTCATCATGGAAGAAACGCCTTTTTTAGGTGTATCAACTCCAGAATTCTGTTGAGGATCCAGTGGAGTCGGTACATGCTGAGATGTGAGAGAAGCATAGCCTGTCATGACCTTGATCTATGCTTTTGAGTGGGAGCAGGAAATTAGTTTGGGGGAGAATTTTTAACCACCACTTGCTCTAATTGTACAGTGTCAGAAATAAATGGGATCTTGACAAAAGTAGAGTAAATGAACTTACCGCTGTTCCTCACGCTGGAAGGAATTTTGCAACGCCAGAAGCAGTTGAAGAACTCCCAAATTTTCCTGGAAGAAGAACTGTAACAAAATAAGACAGAAGGGAGAGAAATCATGTACACTGTTGCATGTCATAGGCGCAGAGGCTTTCAAGACCTATTGTGTATTTCTTTGCAACCAGAAATAGCTGGAAATTGCTGAACAATTAAAAGGAAAAGAAAAAGCCAAGTAAACATTCATCTACCCTAAAAAGATATTGGTACAGTAATATTTCCTTTTTAAACTAGTAGCATGGAAAGACCATTAACTGGTATTTTGAACATGCACACGACAGTGCAGAATGTTTTAGATGTGAACAGCCCATTCATGGAACATTCAAAAGACTGGACAAAACCAATTTAATTCAGTTGGTTCTTTTCTAATTGAAGCTTATGAGTCTTGTGAGGAAGATTATACCATTTTAAGATTTGTTTATTATTTGTTTATTATTGTTATTCTGTACCTATACAAACATTCAAAGCCAGACCCTTTCAGTAATAGTTTCTGATGCTAGAAATAAAAGGCAGCATGAAGGAGCTTTGCAAGTTGTGTGAAATGTAACAGTGGCAAAAATATGCAGAAAAACTAACAGCCACTCAATGTTCAAATACTAAAGCAGTAACTATGATTCATTAGCAGTCAATTAAAATGCTCAGGAGATGAAGCCAAACCATTCTTTCTACAGAGGAGATGTCACTGACTGAAGTCGTAAGCAGGGGAAGAGGAAACACGCTCAGATATAACAGCCAACTGTAAAAGCATATGATCAAACAAATTTGTCTACTGAAATGGATGTACAAACTACAGTTAATGAATCTGATGAAGTTTTTAATGGATTGGGATGCATTAAATCTACAATATAACACATTGCTATACGCCCCAATGTGCTTTCTGAAGTAGATGTGCCACATAAAACCCAATTAACTCTCCGAGACAGAATACAAACTGAACTTCACCAGATGGTTCACTCATTTGGAGTTAAATCAGACACTACTAACTGGGTTAATAGTATGGTCAGTTTACTAAAACAACAACAACAACAAAGTTAAGAGAACTTTATAGATAAGAAAGACATGAATAAAGCAATCAACCTAAAGTAGTTCCCCAGAGGAGCAGGTGAAGAGGTCACATCTAGACTTCAAAATGCAAGAAAGCTTTTCATTTGGGATCTCAGCCAAGGAGCCTGGCAAGTCTAACTCCATAAAGAATTTACTCCTTCAACTCTTCTCAGAAAAGGTTTGCAAGAATGAATATATTTCACAATTCCACCGGCACCTGATATGTAGGGGTATCTTGTCTCAGATTTTGAAGGGTGTAGGCAGCATGGAATCAAGTAATTACTACTGACCTGCTGGGAAGCAAAGAAGATCACCTCCCAAATAAAAATGTTTAATTTCTATAAAGGAGAAAGAACATTAGACTGAACAGAAACACACTTTGTTTTTGGCCTGGAGAAATTTGTATATGTAGAAGAAAACAGTGACAAAGAACTAGACCTGACCCTGTAGAAATGGATTTAAGCGTATGAATGGAATACCCCAGAACAAGGGGGTCTGCAGACATTAATGGGCTTGCTCCCATTCTTGAAACATATTCATCCATATCTTCTTATGGTTAAGTACTTCCATCAAAAAACACATGACAGTATGTTGAATGGCAGAAGAAAAGCCTTTGGAATACAGAAAAGATTATCCTGCAACTACTGCAATATTTTGAGATTAAGCAATGTCCACAATCTCAGCTGCATTATAGACTATTTTAATATTTACTGACATGTAGTTCTAACCCTATAAAACACAACAGAATGCTCACACTGCTTTTAGTTCAGAAACAGTCTCTTGTCTAAGGCCTAAGAAATCACAACTATTTAAAAATAAAATATCCTATATACAAACGATTAGTTTCCTAAGTCCTGCTGTCCTTATGAAGCCTTATTTTATATTAGCACTTCGGTTTCAAAATATAGGTGAATTATTCTACTGTTTCAATCTAACGCTGCCATTTAAAAACATGCTTAACTGAGATCTGAACATTAAATAGATGGCAGAAATCTTCAATGTTGTGAATGCTGCCTTAGAAATACAAGTCCAAGGTCAATCTGAAAACAGATTTTTCTTAAAAATAACCCTTCCTTACAAACAGCTAGCACATATTACTGAGTAGTACAATATAACCGCAACATTACGCAGTTTCACCAGAAAAATCTTTCAATGGCTTCAAGGCCATGTTGTTTGAAGACTGAAACTTCAAAGATCAGCCTCAAATCCTAGTCCTTCTATATGACTGCACTCTTCGCAAAGCCCTTCCCGATTTTCTTTGTGATCTTTCATGATTTAATTAGAAACATTTTTAAAAGGCACTTTTTTTTTTAACTATAGTAGTAACATCTGCATTTTCAGCAGTATACTATTTAATCACATTGGGTTATAAAGTGAAATTCTTAGTACTCTGTGTAATATCTTGAGAAGCCATGCATTTGGTCTTTTAGTGTCCCTGACTCATCATCTTATATTCTTTCATCAACATTTTAATAGCCACTCTTAAGAATGTAATTTGATGGGTAATTCTCTAAACCTGTTCCAGTTCTGTTATTTCTTTGAAAAGATGTGCCTGTACACATGTTTTCGTTCTGTGACTACTGCACCTGAAACTAATTCCAAGCATTCAAACCTACAGACTTCAACACAGGGCCAGCATAAACTTGATAGAGCTGTGCTAGAATGTGTTGTGCAAGATTCTGATTCCCAGTTAAGAGAATTTTGTCAGTGTCAATAATTTCACTTTTAAACGAAAACATGTTTAATTACTATATATCTATTGTATGGTGTGCAGTGTAGTTCGACTTTAGACCCCTGAAGTCTCTCTTAACCCTGTGCTCAGTCCCTATGTGCTTGATTGGATCTAGCACTCGCTGTTTACAGATAGTCCTCTGTTCCAATGTAATTTAGTCAGTGACTCTGAATATCAACTATCTGCAGCTATTTTGCAGCAGACTGGGTAGAGCATTTATTCACTTAATTTCCTTCTTGTTAACCTGACAAAAATAAAACTCCATACAGTAAAGGGGAATATCTATGAACTTCAGGGAATTTTGAATCAAACCTTCCCTGAGGATAGCACCTACTTAAAACCATACCTGATCTGGACAGCTCTGAAGAGGATATTCATGTTAAATGTTTACTTAGATAGACAGGCTCCTCTGGGGAGTAATAAAGAACAAAAGCCTAATTTTAAGTGCTTTAAATTGTTTTTGGAATGGTTGGTTTCTTGCTATACAGATATTGCTTGACAGTGCTAAAGTCAGCATGTGTGCACAGTCCTTAAAGAACAGGATTGAAGCACTGAAACTTGAGACTAATCTCTCTGCTCTCAATCTGGATATTGAAAATAAAGTCTGCAGAAATATGGCCTTTGCAGATTCTGCATAGTTTACCACCCCTGGGACAATTCCACCAATCCTTCTAAACTGAAACCCATAAAAATTCTTAGTACTTCTACAGCATGCACACAGAAAATAAGTTAACCTTACAAGTTATTTTGGATAAACAAAATCTTTCTTGTATTTATGTACATCTACATTATACCAGGTGACCAGTCCTTATTTCCAGGCAGTATTGCTAAACTCTTCATGTCTCAATACACCCGCTTCTTGCTTTCTTAAACAAAGTCTTTACAGCACTTCGGTCCTCGAAGCACCGTTGGACTGAATGTATCTTTTGACCCACAAGTGATAATTATCAGGCCTTGTTTCAAAGGTGGAAGGACTCTGTATTGCAACTTAGATCACTAGTTAATTCTTAAAAAAAGTAATAAGCGGAGCCATTGTCTGAACTCTATTTCATTACACATGAGCAAATCTGGAATAAAGCTACTGCAGTCAGGTTAAAGTCAATGAACTATATCAGATTTATATTGGCTCAACTGAGATCATAAATTGGTCCTGTAATTGAACCTTTAGTTTTAAATATAAGATTTGCAATTGGCTGTTCTGCCTAGCGAACACACAACTGTATCTTGACAGACTTCTGAACTTAGTAGAATTAGTCGGGAGAGGGTGATTATAAGAGGAACACCTAGTTCCGTAAAAGAGAGAAGTAAAGCTAGAAATACGGAAGTGCTGACTTTGAAGTAAATTATCCTTAAATTTCATTTGCATTAGCTGTGTTTGTAGACCATAAGGAGCGTTAACTTAAAGCAAAATAGGAGGTGGCAAGGGTGTGATGTTTCTGTCATGCTTTTTTTTTTTTTTTAACTTGAAGGAAAAAAAGCTGTAGTTGAGTATAATTGACTGAATGCCCATTTGCAACTGGAGTCTATTAGATGTATTACAGCATTTTCCACTTCAGTTTAATCCAAAATGAATTCAGTTCATGTGCTTCAATACCGTATCATTATGTGAATCAAAGCACAGAACATCGGGACAATCAGAGATTCACTTCAAAAGCACAATGCTGATCTAAACTAAAATGACACTAAAAAGAGATGAACTCCCAGGTACAGAAAGGTATTTGTAGGCTTTGCTGAAGATTGTTTAAACACTCACTGGAAACTGTCCTACAAAAAGGCCCTGAGTGAATCCTATCTGCATTCTTCCCTCAAGTGGGAAGACAGGCCAAGAAGGCCTGTGAGTGAATTTCTTTTTAAACAGTAAGATAAATGATCTTGTCAAGATCAAACTACACTTCCTGTTTTTTAGCCAGCTAAAACTAATCAGGCAATATAAGAATGGTATGTAAGACATCTCTGAGGACGGCACTGTTCCTAAAAGAAACTATTTGGAGAAGAACAAGGACTTCCTGAGATAACATTAACTCCTCTGCTGACCTTTAAGAGAAAACATCAATTGCAGCACAGATACCTTTAGCCCAAGCCAGCCAACCTGGCTGGGTTAAGGGCTGAAATACAGGAGTGCTCCCTTTTATATAACATCTTCCATCTTCAGTGCAGATGAAAGCCCTCCTGTGTTGACAGTCCCTTTATGTCCTTTCCACAGCTCACCCTCCTGGGCCAAAAAGGTGTCTTACAAGTCAACTTGCAGAAGAATCCCATGTTACTTGACAACAGGTCATGTTCAGGGGAAGGCAGAAACTGAGAGTGATACTTCATACAATCAGCAAGGATGTTCACAGGGTGACTAGACTGTCATGCTTATGCACCCACAGCAGCCATCTCAGCCTCTGAATTTCTGCTTGCAGAGATTTTCTGGAAAAGGCAACATAATCTGCTTCAATCACCTTCATCAAATATTTAAATCAATCTGGATGGTTTTGGTAGAAGCAGAAGGATCTACTGTGTTCCCTCACTCAGGCCGATCAGCTGACGAAGCACTTTTTGGCACAGGAAGGACAGTCAGGTCAAGTGTGTCTTCAGCATCTTCAACCAGTACAGCTATTCATGAAAGGAATATCTGCCCATAGCCTGACCTTGGGGTACAAATCAGCAAGTTAACTGTAGGCTGCAGACACAGCCTAAATGTAATTAGCTCTTTTGTTTAAGAATAAACTGACTCTAACCACTTTTTGAGCATGTGGTTCTTTCAAGACAAAAAGGCAAATAACTCAGTTACATTTAGAAAAATGGCTTTAATGAACAGGAAAATGGCATTTAATCTTTTGGTGCATCCTGCATTTTATGAGTAAATTCCGTGGGAAACTGTAAATGGAACATAATTATTTTTAAAATAGAATCCTTTGTTATTAGCTACATAACTGTCATGTGTACATAAAGCACCCCGCTGTACAGACAAAAGACTGGAAAAGTTTCCTGGAGAGTTTCTGCTATTGAAAGAATAAAAATTGAAGCAGTGGGGTGAACTTTTGGTTCACAGACTCAAATACTGAATGTTAAACCTGGCTGAGAGAAAATCACTTTATTCTGATAACCGGATTACTTAGAACAAAAATAGAGAAAATTAAGAACTGAAGAGCAGAAAATTAAGGTGGAATGCAATTTAAAGAGTAAGTAGATGATGCAGGCTTTCATTTTCATCCCCCCCAGTGTCCAGCTAATTAAAATTACAATCAAAATGGAAGTCTAAACTTGTAAATATCTTTAGCTAATGATTTTGTCTTTTTAATCATCTTCACATTCAAAGACTTTATTTTATTCATTTAGAGCTTTACAATAAAATGAAATTGTTTTTCTCTAGTAAAATCCTTTTAATTTTCGTTATCTGTTTCTTTTTACATCATACATTATGTATTTCTCTTTTTTCTTTCTAATTTCTACACAGTATTCTCTACTTTTATAGTCTGTGCTCCTCTTAAACATTTACTTAACTATTATAAAGTTAAATGTAATAAAGTGCTATAATGTAAACTTTTTGCTTTGTATAAAATCACTGGAGTTGCACCTACTGGCTTGAAAAATGATCTGAACAAACACTAGCTTTCTTCATAAGGTGCATAATGCAGATAAAATGAATTTTTAAGTCACTGATTACAAACAACTGTAAAATTAGTCAGGTGAGCATTCATCTTCTTTGTTTCTACGACAAATAATGGATTTTCCTCAATTTATAGACTGTGATCCAAGAATAATGGCTGTTTTTCGGTGAGATTTGAGGCAACTCTTTTAAATGGTCCAAGAGCTAAAAGTAATGAAAGCCATTCTTCACATAAAGGGCAGCAGTGATTCACCTTTCTGACCCTGCTGTTCTAAAAATTAGTATTTGCTGTCAGTATACATTATACTTCTCAACCATCTGGGAATATGGATTCATTTTATCATCTAAAATTGCATACAAACTTAGAGCCTTTGTTTTGCATGTTTATGCTATGAAATTTACTACAGGACATATTTAGTTTCGCTCCAAAATTTGTTTTTGTTATGTCAGTTTTCTGAACTGAGGGCAAGTAAACCTCGAAAATGTAGAGAATATGATGCCCAGTGATATAGCTCTGTTTTAGTGACCTTACTTATTTGGATAATATCGGCATTTCTAGACAACAAAGATTTACAATGGGCACTAAGGTCAGAACATAGCTAGTCGCAACAATATACCACCATACAAATACAACATTTATTTAGTAACACAGTTCATTTTGACCCCAGTGTTACTTGCACAATCCAGCCACACTGTGAAACTGGATCCTGGGAGTCAGACTGTGAATTCTGAGCTCCACTTGAGAGATGGTTTTGTATTCCTACAGTATTTAGAAAACCCCACAAAAAGGCAGTGCCAGCACCCAAGAGAAATACCATAGGTTCAAAATTGTCAGATTCAGTGGCTGTTTGATTCGGTGTGAATACATCTCAAGCTGCTAAGCCTTTAACTCTACAGGAAGACAATTCTCAAGTTTCCCATCTGTAATGACTGCCATGGATACTACAAGTCACATGTGTACAGGAGATCCCATTCACATGCAAACACAGACCATAGGTGCATTTGCAGCCTTTAACAGTTTTCAACCTACCTGGGAAGATTTATACTGTCAGTCGTCACTACGGTATCTGAATTATTTCCAGGTAAAACCTATTAGCAGCACAAAAGACCCTCACAGAGCTATCATGAAACATCTGATAAATGTTTGGGGTTTGTTAAATTGCTAGCTAGAACAAAACAATGTTTTTATTTGTTTCTTATCTTCAGTTTGGTTTTCTCAGAAATTAACAGGAAAGAAGATGTTAGCTTTATACTCTATCTTGCAAGATAATGATCAGGTTTATATTTATATTGGTGTATATATACACACATCTCCACTGAAATATTCTCACTTAACACTTGTAAAAGCACGGCCAGATTTTGGCCCAGCATCTTTTGGAATCTCTAACAAGATACATTCCCTGGTTCTAAAAGGCAATTTTCAGCTGGCTGCTTGGAAGATCTCCAAGAGTTTGTGCTCTGCAAGGTTTGAGAGGGATTAACTGCATACGCTTGTGCCTCTAGAATCAATACAACATATGGATTGGCCCATCTTGAGTTGCCACTGACTGCAAAGGGAGTATTTGTACAATTCAGGAAGATGTAATTGGGCTTAAAGCCTCTCTGTTTTTTATGTGCAGAAGTTAATTTATGTGAATGCATTAATGTTCATACATCAGTCACTTCACTGCCAAAAAGAGTGCCAAGATTTTGCCAAGACGTTCAAAGATGAACATGAGCTTTGAGGGCTCTCTAGACCCAAGACATTTTAAAACATCCAATGCTTACTTAATCATTTTATAGTGTTAATAGATCAATCAGTTTTCTTGGTTTTGGGACCAGCATACGTTTTCAGATATTAAAGTTCTTAAATACAGAAGAACATTTGCATTTAAAATCATCAGGACAGACACACTGGCTGCTTCAGACACTTTTGTTAACAGCTGTACTGCTTTGTGCTGAGGTATTATAACAGAGATGTCCAGAGTCTCCATCTGAGTTTGTGAACTGTTAATGACACAAAATGGTTTTAAAATAACCAAAAATAAAAGTATAGTGCCAGATAATTATATGCAGATCACTAAAAATATTTCATAGCAAAAATTTCTTGGGTAAAACAGAGGAAGGGGGATACAGCAAAACTGTGCCAGTAACAGGGTGTGGACTGGGAGGACTGTGATAGAAGGGGAAGTCTGGTGACTCTCACCTGTGTGCTTTTCCAGTGTCTGATCTAACATTCATTTCCAAAAACGGTGTTTTGGCTTGTGGATGAGCCCTCCTGATGCTTTCTTCAAGTCAGCTTTAGAGCTCGTGTCACAGCTTCAGCAAGCCAGGCCAGCCTAAAAACTAAATAATCAAAAACAATTCTTTAGTCAGTGTACAAAGTAGCCCAGTGCACAAGGGAATCAATGGGAACCACAGTTGGCACAAGTGAAGAAACAGGGCTGCAGGGTCAGGCACAGGGTGAAGGCAAGAGCACAACTGTCCTTCACAACAACCTTTTGCTCTAGAAAAAACAGTACAACAGTACAGCATACCATTTAAAGCATTCTTTTGCTGTACTTAATTATAAGACCCTTCATATTTTTTACCTTTAAAAACTCCTTAGGGCTGGAATTCTTAAACTGTGGTCTATGGTGCATTTTGCAGAGGCCTGTGAAGCTGTTTATGTTTTTACATCTGCTTAAAAGGCAGCTAAAATATACTAAATTTTTTTCTAGTATGCCTTTTCCTTACAAACAACTACTGCTTTTAACACCACAATGTGTGATCACTAGGTAGTTGAGGAATCACCTCAGAAAGAGGTGCTCTCTGAAATAAGAGATGTTCTTCTGTATTACAAAATAATGTAAACTATAAAAGTTTAAAACACTTGATCGATAGCTTTGCACTTAGTAACACTGACCTTCAATGGTGTGAAATACTATTGTAATTTTTCAATTTGCTATTATAAAATTCAAATTTTATAAACATATTATTATCTTTCCATTATGATTACTTATTCTCACCAAGGCCCACAATGCTCTTCTATAATATCTAAATGGAAATGGGATTAGGATGAGATTCTGTCACTCAGGGGATTTGTGGAAAAAGGTGGGGATTCACACAGAAAAGGTCATTTCTTAGGGGTGAGATGAATAAAATGACACTGAGTTATGATGAAGGACAGCAATAACAGTATGAGCAATTTTGCATGTTTTAAAATTGATTGGTTTCTGTTGGAGATACTAATGCTGGAGAACAATGCACTACTATTTTCTCGCCTTTCATAATATCCTTAAATAAATAACTAAATCAAGCTCCTAAGAAAACTATGTTAGTTCAGTCAATTTTTTTTAGGTTACTAAGTGATTTTACATGAATCCTGTCTTCTGTAAATATACTTGCTGTCTGATTGTTGTGGGATAATTTTACTAACAAAATCTACCCTATTAGATATTCAGAAATTGTCTCTTTCAAGAGCTTAGTCTGCACACTGCCTGTTTTGTCACTCAAGTCATGAGGTTTCTGATTATTTAACCAGATGAATGTAATATTTGAATGGACAGATGATAAACTCAATTATGATTCTTCCGGCAAACAGTGATTGTAATTAATTTAGTAAAGGTGGCCCATAGCTAAAAGATCAGACCAGGACTCCTTCACCTTAAGAAGAATACCTGTCAAACCTCTTTCTTGCTTTTATTTTGTTGTTTTCCTGTTTTAAAAATGCTTTAGTCTGTGTGCCAGACTGAAGTAATGTGAAGTTTCAAGTAATTGCATTTTTATACAAATTTTAAAAGTGTGCAATACATAAAGTGTAAGATAATGATTAATGTTCTGATACTGCAGTGTTTTTAATTTAGATATGTTACTCCATAACTGCACTTGGCTAAAGTGACTAGACATTTCTTTTAATGTCAGACACTCTTAAACACGGCCAAATGAAGAAAAAAAAAAAAAAAAATCAAAAAACACCAACTGTCTTCAGTTTTGCATTTGATGTAATTATGAAATAATCTCTGTACCTGGTAAAGTACAGAGATACTTCACAATTAAATAAGTTAATTTCTAATGTAATGCATATTGAGAGAAAACAGCCCAAGAGAATAAATGTTTTGATCAAAATGAAATTAATAGATAATCTGAAGGATGGAATTTACTATGAAGCATTGGATTAACTGCTCAACGTGAGCCATGCTGGGTATTGAAATGCACATGAACAGCTTTAAGGGAGCAAACTCTGGGCATACAGGTTTAACAAAATGGTATTTAAAACTTGTTTGTCCATATATTCAGAAAAATTTCCATGAATTGGTAACTGAGTCTTACACTGTCTAGAGTTCTCTGGACAAAAAAAAAAGTGACTAGAACAACATTCTTGCAAAAAACTGAACTTCTAGAACTTGACTTTTTCAGGTACACCAATAACTAGCTGGTAGACTGGAAATCAGTGACACTTGCAAGGTGTAAAATCTGTGTTAACCATCACCGTACATATATTTGTTTCAGCATGTATTCCTGAAAATCTTACTACGATGAATTTAAATGGCAAATCTTGTGAATCTTTCCCCTCTCTATTGGCTCTTAGTGCACTGTACACCTGATGCTTGGGCAAATCATTGGCAGAATTTGGATAAAGGACAAAGGAACTTTGGCAGCATATAAAAAGAGCACAAGAGACTTTAACATCCAACTCAAATGAGCCAAAAAAGGCTTCATGTTCATTCCCCCACATAGTAGCCATATTTCTAATTACCACAATATAAAACCACAAAGGGTTTGCCCCCTTTTGACTCCTCCATTTCCACGCTATCCCCATGTACAGGTCTCCCAAGCCAAGGGTACAAGAACTACCTGCAGGTATAAACACTTCTGTTGTTTACTTCCCTTCAATTTTTCTCTTCCACAGGTACTGAGCTGCTGCCAGCACACAGAGACAGTGGCTTTCTGCCATAAAAACATACAGGAAACACCTACAGCCACTTCCCAGGTGTGGAACGACTGAGCTCGTGCCATCTAATATTGCTTTTTCTACACTTTGCTGAGTCTTCTGTACTCAAATCCACAGTGAGCACTGGTTTAAAGATATGAGCAACTCAACATGTGTAAGGAGAAATAACTTTTCCTATTCCAAGAGATGAATAACTGGAAAAGTTGACCAGATTTAGCCACTTCAGTCTTTCATACCCTATCCAACAGTATAGGCCTTACCAGATGGCCTATATATATATGGCCTTGTACAAACATCAGTAACATACTGGACACTAAATAGATCACATTAGCATTTGTTTCCAAGGGAAGAAACCTCTCTCAGGTTCTAGTCCTGCAACACACCTCTTAGACATCATTAGTGAGTCACTTATCCCTTTGTATAACTTTTTTTTCTCTTTTACACGTATCTATTTCAGGAGAAGCTGCCTCTCCCTGTGCTTTGCATGATGATCAGCCTTAGTGAGGTGCAAAGCCTTAAAGCCTCCTGAAGCACAGATAATAAACCCTGAAGTTTTGTTTAAGTGCCTTTCCTCAGGCTTTCCAAAATTCACTGGCTGATAGGTTCTGGTGGCAGCCAACCCAGAAAATTGAGGAGAGTTTATCTCAACACCCATGGTTAGAAGAGTTTTTATCATTCTAAACGTGTTGCAGCACAAACCACCACATGATTCCCAGAAAAACAATACACAAATTGAACCAGCAATTACTCCTTGCCTTGGGTAGCACTGCAATCTGCTTGGCCCAGCTGGATGCATATCAAGATTCTCGCTCGACGATTCTCACTCCAGGGTGCTTGTCCCCTCAAGACGTGCTACAACGCCAGGAGGCCCCAGGGCTGGTCGGCAGCTCGGCCCAGCTCAGCGCCCAGGAAGGCACTGCGTTCCTCACAACTCCAGATGCTGCTCCGCCCGCCTCAACGGCCGACACCTCCGCTGTGGTAAAGGTCGGCACGCGCCCGCCTTAACGGCCGACACCTCCGCTGTGGTAACGGTCGGCACGCGCCCGCCTTAACGGCCGACACCTCCGCTGTGGTAAAGGTCGGCACGCGCCCGCCTTAACGGCCGACACCTCCGCTGTGGTAAAGGTCGGCACGCGCCCGCCTTAACGGCCGACACCTCCGCTGTGGTAACGGTCGGCACGCACGCGCCCGCCTTAACGGCCGATACCTCCGCTGTGGTAACGGTCGGCGCGCACGCGCCCGCCTTAACGGCCGACACCTCCGCTGTGGTAACGGCCGACACCTCCGCTGTGGTAACGGTCGGCACGCGCCCGCCTTAACGACCGACACCTCCGCTGTGGTAACGGTCGGCACGCGCCCGCCTTAACGGCCGACACCTCCGCTGTGGTAACAGTCAGCACGCACGCGCCCGCCTTAACGGCCGATACCTCCGCTGTGGTAACGGTCGGCGCGCACGCGCCCGCCTTAACGGCCGACACCTCCGCTGTGGTAACGGTCGGCACGCGCCCGCCTTAACGGCCGACACCTCCGCTGTGGTAACGGTCGGCACGCGCCCGCCTTAACGGCCGACACCTCCGCTGTGGTAACGGTCGGCACGCGCCCGCCTTAACGGTGGCGCCGCACGCCTCGCCCCTCAGGCGCACGCGCCGCCCGCCGTCACGTGCTGACACCGCCCCCTCAGGTAACGGCCGGCACGCGCCCGCCTTAACGGCCGTGCCGCGCGCCCCGCCCTCTGCCCTCAGGCGCGTGCGCAGTGTGCCGGCGCGGGCGTGGCCTCGCCCGGCGGCGCGTCAGATTCGAACGGGCGGACGGGAGCGGCGCGGAGCGACATGGCGGGCGCGCGGGCTGCCCTGCTCCGCCAGTGCCCGCTGCTGCTGCCGCTGAACCGCGAGGGGACGGCGTACGAGGGCTTCGTCACCGCGCAGGTACCGGGGCCCGCGCGCCTCTCGGCCGGTGGCCGTTATTGCACGTCAGCCTCTCCTGCGCTGGCGGACGGCCCCGGGGCTGTGAGGGGGAAAAGCGCTTCCCGCCTCTCCCGTCGCCAGGGCCGCCAGCTGCTTGGCCGAGCGCGGAGCCGCCGGGTTCGTGAAGCAGGAAATGTCGGGGGCCCGAGCCGAGGCACTGCGGGTTGTTCTGTGCCCTCGGGCCGCTGTGCAGGGGCGGCCACATCGCGATCCCGCGGGACGTGGAGCTGCTGATGCTCTCGCCGGTGCCTTGTGGGCTGCGTTTGTTGTGCTGGCAAGTGTTTTGTCAGCGGAATCAATGTGCCGGAACTCTTGACCTAGGGTAAAGGTTAAAACAAATTACTAATTTTGGCTTTTTTTTTTTTCTCTTACTGTTTTTATGAGGTTTCAGCTTAAGTAGCTGCATCATCTCTAAGAGGATGTGGTAAATAGCAGAGCAGGGAGAACAGCATGGGCATGATACTGTGAAATCAGTTAATTAGTTAGTCCAGTGAAGAGCTATGACAGGTTGACAGTGAACACTTCTAAGCCAACTTCACCATCAAAGACATTGTGCAGTGACACTGCAGCCACGTCTCGTTGAAATTTCACACAGGTTGCTGCGCACAGACCACAGAAACAGCTCCTAACAGGTGTATTTTCATGTAGAGATAGCATGGGATTTTCTTACCATAAAAATAAGTCAAAAGATGTGAGCTGGGTCACACTTGCATTTTCAAAATTGTTTTGCATTTCAGAGAAGTTTTGCTGTCAAAATTAGGGAATGTTTTCGTGACTCATTCAACTTTCACAATACATTTGCAAGCATATGTTTATATTTGCATTGTTCTAGCAGCTGCAAGTTTTGAAATGCCCTGTGTGTTAGAATGTATCCTGGAGTTAATGCAAAGGTTAAGGCATGAGGTGAGCATCTGCTCTCAGATGTGATATTTTGATTAGGGCTAAGGCCACAATGTAGCCGAGTCTGAGGTTATGTGCTTAATTTAAGCAGGCAGTAATCATTAGATTTGGAGGCGTTTGGAAGCAAGTGATGCCAATGGGCTGTATTCTGCTCTGAAACTGGTATCTGGCTTTTGCTTGTGAGAATCACAGGAACACTGAGACTGGAAGGGACCTCTGGAGATTCTCTAGCACGGTCAGCTGGACTTCGGGGTGTTCAGCCTGGAGAAGAGAATGCTTTGGGGAGAACTTATTGTGGCCTTTCTGTATTTAAAAGGGGTGTATAAGAATGATGGGACAGACTTTTTAGCAGGACCTGTGGCGACAGGACAAGTGGTGTTGGTTTTAAACTGAGGGTAGATTTAGACTGGATACGAGGAAGAAGTTTTTTACACTGAGGGTGGTGAAACACTGGAACAAGGTGGCCCAGAGAGGTGGTGGATGCCCCATCCCTGGAGACATCCCAGGCCAGGCTGGATGGGGCTCTGAGCAACCTGAGCTGGTGAAGATGTCCCTGCTCATGGCAGGGGTGGCACTGGATGGGCTTTAAAGGCTCCTTCCAACCCAAACTGTTCTATGATTCTATTCACTGT